>NW_026733250.1:0-82677 GCF_028476545.2 Physella acuta
CTTTTTTACTAAATTTTATCATCTAATGAAACCATTTTGTCCGGATGAGCGTATTAATAATAAGTATGTACATGGTTATCATATTTGTTTTATATATGTTGTTATACATAATTTTAAGGGATAATCAGTAAAAGGGGTTAAAGTAAAATGATAGTGTTGGAATCCGGATGAGGAGGGATTGACAAAACTCGTTTAAGTGGTGAGTACAGCGTGTCATATTTGAAGAGTTGTCCTTCTCGCTGTTTATGTTCTGTCGTCTGCATATATGTAAGAAATGGATCTGTCTGGGTTGAGGATGTAGAATATTTGATTGTGGCAGGGGTCGTTGTCGGGGTGCTGGTCGTTGAGGTGTTTTTCTATGTCGTATTTGGTGTATAGACTTGTTAGGCAGTATCCACACTGGAAGACAGCGGTGTCTGGGTGTTTTAGTACGTGGTGCTTTATTGCTCCTCTGCTTTTGATCAGATTGTTGCAATGCGGGCATTTACTCGTATCAGGATGGGAAGTTTGTATGTGTTTTACACTCGCTGGCAGTACTGAAACTGTGAAAGCAATAACCGCAGCTCTTGTCTTTTCCAGGAGTTAAAGGTTTGGGAATTTGAATTGGTTCAGTGGTAGTTTCTTGTTGCGGCTGGGTTTCTAAGGTGTTTGTCAGGCGATCGAAGATTTGATTCGCGAGTTTTTTTGTTAATTTTCCTTGTTCTGTGGGGCTGATTTCATTTTTTCTTTTCATTGACGTGGTGTTATCTATTTCTGAATCTGGGCTTTGTGTTTCTCCATTGTTTTGGATTTTTGTTGATGTAGTTGGTGAATTCGGGTAAGCCGTACTTGGAATCGCTTTTTGGTTCGACAGGTTAGGGGTTACCAATGTTTGCTGCGGTGTGGGTGGTGCTCTAGGTGGTTCTGTTAAAATTGTCTGTGAGGATGGTTGTTGAGTTGGTTCCTGTATTGTTGACAGGTGAACATTGGGTGTTGACTCTGGTGTTGATGATTGGCAGTGGTTGGTCCAGTGTCTGTCCGAGCCGCACACCTGACAGGCTTGGCGTCTTCCTGGCAGTGCGATGAGGATATTACGTGTTGTGTCTTTGTATGTAATTTGGATGTAGTGTGGGATGTGTTGTGGATTGTCGTTCTGGATGGTGAATCTGCGATTGTTTGTGTGCGGGATTATGGTTATTGTAGGTGTAGATTTGCTCACTGTTTGCAGTGCCTTAATCAGTGTTTCGTTGCTCAGGGCTGGCGGGACCCATCTAAGAGTTCCGATGATTTTGTCCTTGTGGTATCTGTCGAATTTCAAAGTGTATGGGCCGTGTGTTTTTGTGGTGCCGTCCAGACCCGCTACATCAAACTCGTTGGACGAGAAGTACCAGGTATCCCCTCGTGCATAGTTGAGCAGCAGGATCTGGTGTGGACTAATGATATTGCGCAAGAGGTGACCAGTGATGTTCTGGTGGTTGGTTGATTGGATGGTGACTTGAATTACTGTAGGCGAGTCGAAGAGCTCAGGAGCTATTTCATCAGACTGGTCTATTGCAGGGGTCGGCAACCTGCGGCTCGCGAGCCGCATGCGGCTCTTTTGATATCAAGATGCGGCTCTCCAGCTCCTTGAACAAATACTAATAATCTTAATTAAAAAATGTTAGTGGCTCTTTAAAACCAGGGAAATTTTGAAAATTGTAACTTTTGGCTCTTCCGCTTCAAAAGGTTGCCGACCCCTGGTCTATTGTGATTGTTGTCTTGATATCTGAAACTGAAAGAGTTTGGGCCCAAGTTTTCATTAAGCCACCCGAACCGTAGTCCGGGTGGCTCCTCTCCGGATCTCTCGACCTAGAGGGAACAAAAATGGGCGCAACCCCATTGTTGACTTTCGTGATAGTTGCATAGTCCATTTCTAGTGCATGGAGATGAGGACTCGGTGCATTTGCTCAATGTCCCGGCAAGACCAAATTTAGAAATGATCCCTAAAAGTATGATCTTCAATTTTAGCTTAATAATCTCAAAAAGAGCAGTCATTGTTTTAAAATTGATTACTACAAATTTGTTTCCAATATTTGCTAAATAGATATTTAAGAATGCTAATGTTTTAGTGTGTTAATTAGAGTCAAATAGCTATTTAAAAATATTTAAAATATATAATTTTGCAGTATTTTTTCTTTAAGAAAAATGTTTAGTATAATAATAAAACAAAAGTTCTTGTAAAATTTAGATACTACTGAATGTTTCTGTATTTTAACGAATTATTTAACATAAATTAAGGTTTTTTCCCTTTATAACTAAAAAAGTTGTTTACGTTAAATTTAAAACATTGCTATTCCCTGAGTTGGATGAGAAGACCTTTCTATATTATTTTGTTGACATGGATTAATAGTGAGTATTTGTCAAAAATGCACGTAGAAAAAATTGTATGCTGCAAAAACATCAAATTCAATATTTTACGAATGTTTTTAAAATTTGAAAGTGCAAAGACCTTGAAAAATAATTGGTGTTTGGCTTTAAGGCTTCATTTTTAATTACAACGACAGCATGGCCTAGTTATGTATGTTGACATTTTCCATGCACTGATCAGAATCAGAAACACACCAAGTTACAAACATCAAATAAAATGTTCCTTATTCTGCTGTCTTATGGTGGGGGTCATCCATAAATGACGTCACGCTTTTTCCCCCACGAATTTTACCTCCGTCACACATCGTCATGAAAGGCATAACCCCCCCCCCCCCCCCCCCGCACACACACCCACCCAAATGACGTCACACCTCAACCTACCCCCCACCCCTTAAAACTGCTGTTGAAAATTTCTTAAAACAGCGATTTTGTTTTTAAATCTTCACTTCGCTCGGTCAACGTAGCGTATTTTCATCATTTTTTTTTACAATTTATTTAAAAGTTTTCTAAACCGCGAAATAACGGCTAAAATTCTCTTTTCTAACATCTATTCTTAAAATCCAACAGAGTGACGTCACACTATCTGAAGCTCCCCACTCCCCCTCATCACATACCGTCACAAAATTACGGACCCCACCCCCCCCCCCCCTACTCACACCTACGAGTGTACAGTCATTTATGGACGACCTCTTACACAGTGTTTCTTCCAGACTTTTTTCTCCGGAGGGGGGCGGTAGACTTTCTTGGGGGGGGTGGGTGGGCGGACACTGTTAAAAGTTTATATTTTCTATATAAATTATATAAATTGCATTTCGTTCGGGGGTGGGGGGGGGGGCGGTAGAATTTAGTCGAAGAAACTCTGCTCTTACATTTAAAATTTCTGCCCCTCCCCTAGCACTGCTCCGAACCTCCTAGTATAGTAACGACTGTCTCAGACTGAGTTTTATTTTATTTTTTTAGCCCCCTTTTTCTGATGACGTTTTACGCAAAGAAACTGAGTCATGCGCGATGGCGCCGCAACCGGTCACGTGACATAATTACACGCTGCCGAGGCTCATCTTGGCGTACAAAAGATCTGGAACTGAAGACGAAATTACCATCTTTCATTAACCGAACCACGCCCTTAACATTGTTGGATCCAATTAATTCTTAAGGTAGTTACATTACGGTACGCTAATTATCTCGATTAGGATTGTGGACGTGTTTCTCGGAAAGACTTGGGAAGGGAGAGGGGTGGGGGTGAGGGAAGGGGAGAGGGGTGGGGGTGAGGGAAGGGGAGAGGGGTGGGGGTGAGGGAAGGGGATGAAAGCCCCCTTGTTTTAAGTAGAGCTAGTTTGTGACGTAAGTCATAGATATACGAAGAGGGTAGTAGTAAAGTTTCCCTTCCAAACTGTCGGTGGAGCAAGTGAAGTAGAGTTCACATGTTTCTGTAACCTCGATATATGAAGGGATAGTGTGGTCAACACTATGCCTTTACCTTCCATAACGTGAGTTAGGTACCCATCTGAGTTGGGTGGACTCTAGAACGGTCTACTGACTTAAACCCAGATTCGAACTCGAGATTTACAGGTTAGTCTAGCTCTCTACTGCTAGGCCACTCCGTCCCATACAAGAAAGGTACTAAAGTGAAATATGGGAGATGATTGAAATATGTTTTCTCTACGGCTTGTGCCCTTTTGCATCGCTGGATGGTTTTGAGTTATCTCGCTTGAAATAAACCTATATTTCTGTTGGTTTGTATAGTGAAACTAGTCTCATAAGAGTTTTATAGTTCTTCTTGCATCATAGGGAATTTAAATTGAGTACTTGTTTGTCTAGTATCCTGTAGTTATTTTTTTTTAGATATCGCATTCAGGTTAGTGTTATGATTAGCGCATATATAAAGCAAAGGCTACATTTTGGGTAATATTCATTACACACAAAAAATCCCATCGTAAAAGACATGTTGGATTATTTAGAGGACTTTGCAAGGTATTGGTCGACGTACTCACTGTCACTACTACAAATAAAAATACATTGCGATCTGTGCTCGACATAAGCAAACATATTTTTTAAATTAAAATTTGGTTTGATCTAGTGATCTTGACATCTTGAACCCGAGGTACCAAAGCACCGTTTCCAGATATAAATCCGCACGTGTGCCAATGAAATGCAATTAGGATGTGTTCTTCCGGAGTTGACGTGTTAGCCAAAGCTATATAGCACACTCTACTCCATCTGTGCCATAAGGAATCTAGTGTTGAAACAGAAATTATTATACTTTTTTTCTGTGTCACTAGCGTTGTTATGTTGCGTTAAATGCCCAGTGTTAGAAATAAGGTGATGGTTTTGGGGAAGGCTTAGGTTAGTGTTAGAACAAATGTTCCCCGCTAAGCCGCGCGTCTTCGCATGTTTAGTAAACCACCGCGCAGTTAATTTGTAAAATACATTTAAGCTTGAATTAGTCTTTCAGAGCACCGCGCACGCAAAATACTTGTTACACACAAACTCTTGCTCCTTACACTCCGTTTACACTTGCGACATGTATACTATACAAGTCTAGAAAAAAAACTCGCAACAAATTTAAGCTATATGAAAACATTTTTGTTGGGAGGTTTTATTTTCTAAACATGTATTTAGGTCCCTAAACATGGCGCAAATGTAAACGCGGTGTTAGAGAGAATGTTGGTTAGGGTTGTGGCTAAGGTTAAGGCTAAGACGTGTTAAGATCATCTTTAGAATGGCGATACTAGATTTGTTTTAATAGCTTCGAAACGGCCGATTGGCCGATATAGAACTCCAATATTCACAGTTCAATGTCAACACAAAATTCAATCCAATCAGATCGTAGACGAGTGTGCGGCTAAACCAATCAGAAGTTTTGTTTCATCAGAAAATGATTTCACAGTACAAGCCCGTCCATTGGCCTGCGGATTTGTTACCTTCCACGCTCACACCGGAAGTGTGTGAGAGGTGTGGCGCGTGTTTTGACAAGATAAAAATTTGAACCTCGAACTTGGAAATTAATATTTACATTTTTCTAACGGGCGTTTGTATTTGTTTCTTACCTTTGTTTAGGTTCATTTTTTTTGTACATGTGAAGGGGTTGCATTGTTGTGTTTGGCTATGTTGTAGGGCGCTAGATAGTGCTGATGTTGCAGTGGCAGTTTCAAATTTAAATGAACTAGAAATGAGAGATTATAAAAGCGGAAAATATAAAGTTAAAAATCAAGCAAAGAAGAAAACAGGGAAAGGAGATTGAGAATACCTACAGAGGAAATAAAATAGTAAAGGGTGTAGATCTAATTAGTGAAGAGATCGAATAAGTAGTTCAAATAATGTGAATATTACTTCGCACAATAAATACGACAAAAGGTATTATATATTGCGCAAATCACAGTAATATATATATATATATATATATATATATATATATATATATATATATATATATATATATATATATATAGTAGATGTAGATGTAGATGTAGATGTAGATGTAGATGTAGATGTAGATGTAGATGTAGATGTAGATGTAGATGTAGATGTAGATGTAGATGTAGATGTAGATGTAGATGTAGATGTAGATGTAGATGTAGATGTAGATGTAGATGTAGATGTAGATGTAGATGTAGATGTAGATGTAGATGTAGATGTAGATGTAGATGTAGATGTAGATGTAGATGTAGATGTAGATGTAGATGTAGATGTAGATGTAGATGTAGATGTAGATGTAGATGTAGATGTAGATGTAGATGTAGATGTAGATGTAGATGTAGATGTAGATGTAGATGTAGATGTAGATGTAGATGTAGATGTAGATGTAGATGTAGATGTAGATGTAGATGTAGATGTAGATGTAGATGTAGATGTAGATGTAGATGTAGATGTAGATGTAGATGTAGATGTAGATGTAGATGTAGATGTAGATGTAGATGTAGATGTAGATGTAGATGTAGATGTAGATGTAGATGTAGATGTAGATGTAGATGTAGATGTAGATGTAGATGTAGATGTAGATGTAGATGTAGATGTAGATGTAGATGTAGATGTAGATGTAGATGTAGATGTAGATGTAGATGTAGATGTAGATGTAGATGTAGATGTAGATGTAGATGTAGATGTAGATGTAGATGTAGATGTAGATGTAGATGTAGATGTAGATGTAGATGTAGATGTAGATGTAGATGTAGATGTAGATGTAGATGTAGATGTAGATGTAGATGTAGATGTAGATGTAGATGTAGATGTAGATGTAGATGTAGATGTAGATGTAGATGTAGATGTAGATGTAGATGTAGATGTAGATGTAGATGTAGATGTAGATGTAGATGTAGATGTAGATGTAGATGTAGATGTAGATGTAGATGTAGATGTAGATGTAGATGTAGATGTAGATGTAGATGTAGATGTAGATGTAGATGTAGATGTAGATGTAGATGTAGATGTAGATGTAGATGTAGATGTAGATGTAGATGTAGATGTAGATGTAGATGTAGATGTAGATGTAGATGTAGATGTAGATGTAGATGTAGATGTAGATGTAGATGTAGATGTAGATGTAGATGTAGATGTAGATGTAGATGTAGATGTAGATGTAGATGTAGATGTAGATGTAGATGTAGATGTAGATGTAGATGTAGATGTAGATGTAGATGTAGATGTAGATGTAGATGTAGATGTAGATGTAGATGTAGATGTAGATGTAGATGTAGATGTAGATGTAGATGTAGATGTAGATGTAGATGTAGATGTAGATGTAGATGTAGATGTAGATGTAGATGTAGATGTAGATGTAGATGTAGATGTAGATGTAGATGTAGATGTAGATGTAGATGTAGATGTAGATGTAGATGTAGATGTAGATGTAGATGTAGATGTAGATGTAGATGTAGATGTAGATGTAGATGTAGATGTAGATGTAGATGTAGATGTAGATGTAGATGTAGATGTAGATGTAGATGTAGATGTAGATGTAGATGTAGATGTAGATGTAGATGTAGATGTAGATGTAGATGTAGATGTAGATGTAGATGTAGATGTAGATGTAGATGTAGATGTAGATGTAGATGTAGATGTAGATGTAGATGTAGATGTAGATGTAGATGTAGATGTAGATGTAGATGTAGATGTAGATGTAGATGTAGATGTAGATGTAGATGTAGATGTAGATGTAGATGTAGATGTAGATGTAGATGTAGATGTAGATGTAGATGTAGATGTAGATGTAGATGTAGATGTAGATGTAGATGTAGATGTAGATGTAGATGTAGATGTAGATGTAGATGTAGATGTAGATGTAGATGTAGATGTAGATGTAGATGTAGATGTAGATGTAGATGTAGATGTAGATGTAGATGTAGATGTAGATGTAGATGTAGATGTAGATGTAGATGTAGATGTAGATGTAGATGTAGATGTAGATGTAGATGTAGATGTAGATGTAGATGTAGATGTAGATGTAGATGTAGATGTAGATGTAGATGTAGATGTAGATGTAGATGTAGATGTAGATGTAGATGTAGATGTAGATGTAGATGTAGATGTAGATGTAGATGTAGATGTAGATGTAGATGTAGATGTAGATGTAGATGTAGATGTAGATGTAGATGTAGATGTAGATGTAGATGTAGATGTAGATGTAGATGTAGATGTAGATGTAGATGTAGATGTAGATGTAGATGTAGATGTAGATGTAGATGTAGATGTAGATGTAGATGTAGATGTAGATGTAGATGTAGATGTAGATGTAGATGTAGATGTAGATGTAGATGTAGATGTAGATGTAGATGTAGATGTAGATGTAGATGTAGATGTAGATGTAGATGTAGATGTAGATGTAGATGTAGATGTAGATGTAGATGTAGATGTAGATGTAGATGTAGATGTAGATGTAGATGTAGATGTAGATGTAGATGTAGATGTAGATGTAGATGTAGATGTAGATGTAGATGTAGATGTAGATGTAGATGTAGATGTAGATGTAGATGTAGATGTAGATGTAGATGTAGATGTAGATGTAGATGTAGATGTAGATGTAGATGTAGATGTAGATGTAGATGTAGATGTAGATGTAGATGTAGATGTAGATGTAGATGTAGATGTAGATGTAGATGTAGATGTAGATGTAGATGTAGATGTAGATGTAGATGTAGATGTAGATGTAGATGTAGATGTAGATGTAGATGTAGATGTAGATGTAGATGTAGATGTAGATGTAGATGTAGATGTAGATGTAGATGTAGATGTAGATGTAGATGTAGATGTAGATGTAGATGTAGATGTAGATGTAGATGTAGATGTAGATGTAGATGTAGATGTAGATGTAGATGTAGATGTAGATGTAGATGTAGATGTAGATGTAGATGTAGATGTAGATGTAGATGTAGATGTAGATGTAGATGTAGATGTAGATGTAGATGTAGATGTAGATGTAGATGTAGATGTAGATGTAGATGTAGATGTAGATGTAGATGTAGATGTAGATGTAGATGTAGATGTAGATGTAGATGTAGATGTAGATGTAGATGTAGATGTATATATATATATATATATATATATATATATATATATATGTTCATAAAGTACACTTTCTTTCATAGCTGGGGATTTATTGTAGGTGAAGTAGAGCACATCTGTTACTTTGAGACCCCGGCCTGTAGGTGGATTTGATTAGAAATGGGACTTTTTCCCTATGTATATGTGAGCGGTTGTAGATCAAAAGTGTGAGTGAGCAAAAAATGTCAGGTGTCTTAGTGGTCGTATCATTGTTACAGGCCTGCTTACATCCTTACATCCTTACATTTACGGTACGATCTCACAGATAATTTACACAAATTTACACATCGTTACATGTATTTTTCATACACATGTAGGCTTAAAGCCCATAACCAAGGACATTTTGCACACACATTTATGAAATGATTAAATTTATAAGTTGTACCGACTTTCTATACACACTTTTATAATTCATAAATAGATCGAATGTATGAGTTGGACAGACTTTTTGTACATACAACACGTATGCGTGTATTGTACACTATCAGAACTTGCGACTGCTAACCCGAAAGTCTCGAGTTCAGACCCCGGGCTTAAGTCTGTAAGACCTCCCTGAGTCTACCCAGCTCTGGTGGGTACCTGACTTACGTTAGGGAAAACAAAGGCGGCTAGGCATAGTGCTGACCATATTATGCTAAGACCATTGAAACAGATGAACTCTACTTCATCTGTCTCCTGTGTCTTGGGGCAGGAACGAGAAAATATCATGATGTACAACATTTTACGTATAGAAAATCGGCATCTCGTATCTTGCCTAAAACAGCATTGATTATACATTGCCTCGGTATTCTATAGAATGCAGATAAAAAAAAAAACTAATTAAATATGCAAATTAACAGAATAATGCCAAAACGTTTTAAAGTCTAGAAAAACATTTACCTTGTACAGTCAAATTCAACACATATCAACTTAATTAAACTTCATGACTTTAAGAAGGAAAAAAGGAGAAAGTCACCCAGTTTAATTCTATTTTCATTAGCACAATGTTGCGATGTTAGCCCATAAACCAGCCCCTGCCTTAACGCCGACAGTTTAATTAGGTTGTTTCCCTTGGCAGGGGAGAGAATCATCAAGGGGAGGGAACTCATGTGACGGTTTAATTACTTTAAAAAAAACAACAATGTATAGAAAACATTAGGTGATATTTATGCCCCTGTAATGTTAAAGAATTCCTTTCATTTGAATCGACCGGACAACTTAAAATTTAAATAAAAAAAAAAGATACGTAGGCTTATATTTGACAATTAACATGTAACTATACGAGATCTATTTTTAAACCTCCATGAAGGGACCATTTACAAGGTTGGAGAAAAACCTATTGTAAGGTATAAATGATTCAGCGTTCGATGATGAACCACGACCGGGCTAATCCTAGCCTTAACCGAACGCTCGAGCTAGCCTCGGCTCAGACCTGTCTCGCCCTTGTTGAGCGATCAGCCGGGTCTGGTAGCGTGGCCGCCCCTTGGCAAATAACTGACGCCAGGTAAGGGAGGTAACAAGTAGATTAGCATCAATTCTTCTGGTGGCTTTCAAAGTGAGAGTCTCAACTGGTGTTTTCTTCAACGGTGGTGAAGTATTTTTTTTTAAATACCGGTCGATTATTCTATAACATTAATAGATTTTTTAAAACACCAGTAGTTTTTTTTTAAATATTCTTTTTTTTTAATACCAGAAGATTTTTCTAAAACATTTTTTAATAACCCGTAGACCTCTGACACACTTATTGATTGATCGAAAACAAGTAACTTTTCTAAAATACCGGAAATTTTTCTAAAATATATACTTTCTTCTAAAACAACCGTATTTTCTTCTAAAATACAGGTATATATGTTTCTAGAACACCAGTAGATTTTCTAAAACATCGGTAGATTTTTCAACTTTCCTGAGTTCACCCAGCCCTAATAGGTATCCGATAAGCTAATAAGACATACATAAGTTCACCCAACTTTAATGAGTACCTTTCTTATCTACTGGACGTCCCTGAGTCCACCCAGCTTTAAATAGTACCTGACAAGTTTGTTGGACTTTCCTGAGTTCACCCAGCTCTGATGGATACCTTCCTCTCGCCTCGGAAAGTAACTCTCTCTCTCTCTCTCTCTCTCTCTCTCTCTCTCTCTCTCTCTCTCTCTCTCTCTCTCTCATTATGCTGGGGTCAAATCTGAGAATTGTATTTGCTATTATGATTAACATAACATTTATACTGACAGAATCACAAATAGGCCACAATTTTTTTTAATAATCCTACGACTAAATTAGACACTTTTGCCCAGTACGCTGTTCGATGCTAATCTTTTCTAATCAATCGCTGTTAATCAACATAGATCGTAGAAAATTAAATACAAAAAGAAATACTTAAATATAAGTGAAATTACCTTTAAGTAAACTTTTCTAATTTTATTAAAAATAGATTTTGTAATGATTTTTTTTTTCTGATCATGATTTTTTTGTCTGCAGGAATCGCGCTAAAATCAGGCCACTGACACCGGATATCACTACACTGATGTTGGTTGAATTGTTTGTTTTTTTTTATAAAATTCGTCGGCGAATTATTGTGGAGCTTACTGCATTGTAGTACTAAATACAGCATCGGGGCTTCCGCTATCCTAAAGATAGCATCGGAACTTCCCTGTCGCTAAAGATAGCATCGGACCTTCTGAATTGGAGAGATTTGTTAGTGTCATGTCGTCGGTCCAGGGGCGGAACTACAGTGTCGCCAGACCCCGCAATGCGGGGGGGCCCAGACCAATTGGGGGCCCAAAAATCCTGGCTAAATTATTTAAAAAAAAAAAAAAAAAAAATTAGGTGGAGGTCGAGTTATCTTTCTTCTACAGTTACAAACAAACACGATAGTCGGCAAACGTCTTTGAGAAAAATGCACTGACTATAGCTCGAGAGACCGCCAGACATATAGACAACTTCAAAGACGAAGCATCTGAAATTTGACTGTGCCGGTACGCTTTGAAATCGGGCTGGGGAACTGTTGCGGCGAGGCGACTATCCTGGTCTTCTAGACGATCGGAAAAAGTCGGCACTATTGATGTAGATGTTTATCGGCGCTTTCTTGTCCCCTTCCCTTCCCAACTCTCCCCCCCCTCCCCCTACCCCTCACTTCTACCCCTCACCACACCCTTACTCTTACAATAAGATGTAATGCATAGATTAACGAACCGTCTATGAACTGTAAACTGACCACTTCTGCACATTTTGTTAAAGACACTAGTCAGTAGTTGTTCATTTACCTGATGAACAGGGGCGGAACTACAGTCCCGCCAGACCCCGCAATGCGCGGGGGGGGGGGGGGGGGGGGGAGGCCGTTTAGGGGCCCACGGCTGACCAAAAATTTTTTTTTTTAATTTTGAATTTAATTTTTGCCTTAATATTTGGTTTGTAAAAGAAAAACAATGTAGCTGCGGTACGATTATCTTTATTTTACAGTCACTATACCACGCTCTTCCGCAAAAGATAAAATCCATTACACAAACTACAGTGTAAAATATAGGCAACTCTTCAAATTTTGAATTGACTCGTTGCCCCCCCCCCCCCCTCCCTTTGATAGCTAAATAGAGGACACGTAACTGTTTGACCGATCCTCCAAAGTATACTGTGGCGGATGGGGCAGGGGATGGGGACCAAAAAGGGGGTTAAAAAATTGTCGACAAATTCTTTACATATTTAAAACAGTTATTTATAGTTGTATTTTTTAACCATCGTCAAGGCCGAGTTCTATTTCCCTACAATCAAACACACGCTGTCGCCGGCAAAATTCTTTTTAAAAAAACAACAAAGTCCATAGCACGAAAAGCCGCTACATATGAAGTGGGCTTGCAATACTTTCAATATTTGCGGCATTGGTAGGGGACCCGAAATCCATTGTACATTTTTCAATGTTAATATGTGTTTGTGATAGTGGTTGAATTTGTATCCTGTACTATCTTGTATCGTACAAATAATTTTAAAAAAATAATATAATACTAGAAACTTCAGTTTTATATACGTTTACTTGTTTTTGATTTTACAAGAAATATAGTAAACTTTTAAGGCCTATACTTCAAATTATCTACCCTGAGTAAGTTTTACAAAGGGCGATGCTGACATACATAGATCAAGGCGTTTTGTTGTCCCTTTCAAGTTTTTTTCCCGAGCCGACCCCTATCCCATCCCTCTTTCTCAACCTCACAAGTATCGAGGAGATAAATGTATCGTTTATGAACTACTTCCTAACCGTACGATTCACCACTTCAGCACATTTTGTCAGACACTAGACAGCACTAGATCTAGTCAACACATATTAATTTACTTTCATAGTATTAGGCACATCTAATTCACAAAAAAGGTAAGATTATTTTTATATAATTATTTAGAAATTAATTAGAACGTTTAGAATTAATTGAAAATTATTAATAGTCATTGAGGTGGGGGTGTGTGAGGGTCTGGCTTTTTGTTAATCCCCCCCCCCTCCCCTAAATCAGAAGGTTATCCAACGCGTGACCTGGCCACATACAGTTGTACATGTGAAAAACATTTTTCTCTCTATTATTATTATGCATTACTGCATCATTCACCCAATCGCCATGAAAACTTGGGAAGCTGTTGAGTACAGCCCCGCAAAGGTTTCTGTCATAGGCCTAACATTTGTACATATTTGAGTGGGGACTCCTAACGGAAATATGTGATTTAGCGCCCCGTGATCCTGCATAAGCGGATGAGGTTACTACTTGAATACAACTGGCGTCAGTGTCATCCTGAGCGCATCACATATGAGCAAGTTGGCCCCCACAGACAGTCGTTTAAAAGTTCCCACAACACTAGGAATAAGTCTCGCTACTACACTCGATGACTAAATCTAATTAGGTGTCGCACCAATGTTTCTTCCAGGGTAGACTGTTTTCGGGGGAGGGGAGGGGGGGGAGCTCTGCCGGAAGAAACAATGTGTCACACCCATCACCCGTGCAGTAATGTAACCGGTAGCTCCAAGAGCCCCGTGACTCCCCTGACACCTGGGCCGTCGCCGAGGGATTTACAGCATGCCTTGGCGTGTCTAGTTGGTAGTGTGGACAAACCCGCGCCCTAAGATCCAAGAAATGAACTGCCGACATTGTTAACATTTAATTCAACTTCTGGAAAACAGGGCACACGGTTAGTAACGTTTTGATGAAAGCCTCAGTTTAGTGTGTTGGACTAGATTTAGAAAGGGGCCAGCTCGTGTGTTGGAAAACCTCTGATTTATTCGTGTACCAGATGGAATTTTTTTTAAATTGAGAGCGAACCTTGTTTTATATATATATATATATATATATATATATATATATATATATATATATATATATATATATATATATATATATATATAGGGGCCCAAAAAAATTCTTCGGGAGGGGGGGGGGGGCCTTTTTTTCTAGTTCCGCCACTGATACACATGACATGTTGTTGTGATTAGATTTAATTGAATTTTTTTTTTCAAAACCCGATCAGGCCAGAAATGAGTATCCTATGTTCGTATTGTGTGTTTATATATATATATATATATATATATATATATACATACATACATATATGGGGGCCCAAAAAATTTTTTTGCGGGGTGGCCCATTTTTTCTAGTTCCGCCACTGCGTCGGTCACGTGACTTCAACATCAAACAAAGCATTCACGGTCTACAACGCGAACAATTCAATACTAAATACTGAACAGGGTAGTTTTTTTTTTCCCACTCTCGTCTGCTTCCACTGATAAACCTGATTAAAACCCGCCACGGTGCCGACTCTATACCAAGCAGAAGATCAGCAGACGGTCCGGTGCTTTATCTGAGTCTATTGTCGTCTGGACGGAAAAATACCCGAAATTGTGGAAACTTGGCTTTAGCGGACTTAGATATAGTCCATGTATTTTGTCTTTTGTAGATAACCGCGTATGTGGAGAAAGAGATGTACAAATTGAAAAGAAAACGATGTTCACGCTAGTTGGTGTGTTAGAAAGATTATCTAGTAAACGAATCAAAATGAGAAGAGGGTATGTGAAGTGATATCATATCGAAGAATTAATTGTTAGGGTTTACAGAATTAGGTCAACCCGATGAATTCATTGTTAGGGCTAGGGTGTGTGAAGTTAGATCAAATTGAAGAATTCATTGTTAGGGTTAGGGTGTGTGAAGTTAGATCAAGATTAGTCATATTGTATCAGATTAGTCACATTGTATCAGATTAGTCATATTGTATCAGATTAGTCACATTGTATCAGATAAGTCATATTGTATCAGATAAGTCATATTGTATCAGATTAGTCACATTGTATCAGATAAGTCATATTGTATCAGATTAGTCATATTGTATCAGATTAGTCATATTGTATCAGATTAGTCATATTGTATCAGATTAGTCATATTGTATCAGATAAGTCATATGGTATCAGATTAGTCATGTTACTTTTTATCAGAATCATTGATATGTTTTATAAACAAAGGAAATCCAAATTTCGGAAAGAATTGAAAATAATTTTTGCTATAGTTGGATATGAAAGTGTTACTTCATGAACGGATGAGTACAGCAGCAGAGTTTCTTTCAGGCATCTATAAGGGTGGGCGCCGCCCCCTTCATCGAAGCTCGCCTACCGGGGCGGTAACCCTAACAATTAATTCTTCGATTTGATCTAACTTTACAAACCATAATCCTAACAATTAATTCTTCGATTTGATCTAACTTCACAAACCATAAGCCTAACAATTAATTCTTCGATTTGATCTAACTTTACAAACCATAATCCTAACAATTAATTCTTCGATTTGATCTAACTTCACAAACCATAAGCCTAACAATTAATTCTTCGATTTGATTTAACTTTACAAACCCTAACCCTAACAATTAATTTTTCGATTTGATCTAATTTCACAAAAACCCTATAAATAAATTCTTCGATTTGCTCAAGCTACACAAACTGAACGAAATAGAATCTGTAAACAAAATGTATTCTTCAATCGGTGACTGCCCCCTTCCCCCAAAAAATGTAAGTAAGCCCACCCCATCAAAATTTTAACCCCCCCCCCTCCCCACACACACACACACCTCAACTTCCGAAAGGGGGGGGGGGAGGATTTGTGAATAAAAAAACACTAAAAAAAAAACTTCGGGAATCCGCTATTAAACTCTGACCTATCTAAATCTAATCTGTACGCTTTTTCCTCGTGTCTGTTATAGTGTAATTGTGAACTTTTTAACAGGGCAGGTCCTTTCACTCAAGGGGGACAAGTAGCCAGACCACAGACAGAGTGAACGCCCTTGTCTAGAAAAAAACAAGTGACATCACCAGACACCAAGTCTGACACGTCTGGGTAGCAGAGACAGTGACGTAACCAAAAAAACTTGAACCAGGGTCAAGTAAAAAGTTTAAGCGAGACAACGTTTTAACGAAATAATTACTACTCTTTCTCAGACACCGGTGAAAAGAAGGACCCTTATATTTAAAGTGACCGGGTGTTGAAAATAAAAACGAAAGCGACACTTCGACAGGGTCTTGAAAGTTCTATTTATTTCGTTTTACACTTTGTCCTAGCCCGCTCCTCAACTCGAAAAACATCAACCAGTTTCAGTGGCAGACGTCTCCATACACATGCCATTTTCCCGATATCGTCTGCTCCACCTAGCCCGTTCATTCCACCTGCGCTACCTTAAATGAAGTGTAAACCAATTCCCCGTAACTCTCAGATCAATAAAAACCTCAGTGCTCTCCCTTTTTTTCTCACTTCTTCTCTGCCCCTGCGTTAAATGTGCTGGGGACGTTTCGCAAGAGGAGAATTTCAGTAGTTAAAAGAAAGGATTTGTGACGCTTGTTACTCGCCTATAACCGAGCGGTGTGGCGAGGCGGAAAAAAAAATCGACGGACAATACCACGGAAATGTTATGCGGCAAACGTGCGAGCCTGTGGTCCATTCCACCGCGGTCGCGTCGTGTGGTTGTAAAAACAGTGAAATGGCCGGGGTTGATGCCGGTGAAGGAACGTGAAAACACTCGGGACAAAGGAGTACATCGGCGGGAACAGGTCCGACTTGTTGCTCAGATGATGCGTTTAATTTTTGTTGAAGGTCAATAGATTGGCTATGCTCGTTTTCTGCCTTCAAAGAAAGTTACTTATTGAATGACATATGGTGTGAATAAAAAAAATCACATTTTAGAGACTTTGTCTGGTTTCTCTCTATGAATAATTAATGAAACGGTCGGGTAGTTTTTTCCCAATCTGGACACAAAAAATAAATAAAAAATAAAAATAAAACGAGTTTTAAAAATTCATAAGCAACGATTTATCACTGTATAGGCCAACAATAATTAATATGTTTATTATTGTAAAATGTAATTAATAACAAAATCACATTTTATCTAGAATCATTTTCTATTCTACTGTTAAAAATGTCTCTAATATAAAATTCATATTTTAATTCGCGACTTTTCCGTCACAATGGCCAAACTGCCCTCAGCCAACTATTGTTATTTTAAATCTAATTCTTAACCTTAACTCTAGATTTATAAAACACCACACACTGGCTCATAAATTGTAAAAAAAAATCCTTTCTTGAACTCAAGAATTCAGTAAAATTGTTAAGCCTTCCTTGTGCGCGCATTTCAATGACTTCATTGAAATCACTATGAAGCTGAATAATTTACATCAGACACGAAGATTAACATCATCAGACCTGCTGCTAAATCTATTAAAAATGCTAAACCTGCCTCATAATAGTCCTCGGTAAAACGGACACGCGTCTTGTAATTCATTTTATGAAAATCTGAACTCGTTACGCAAATCGTGAAACAATTATCAAGGCCTCACTCCTCTCTGTGTGTCTTCCGTTCTGAAAAGTAAACATTCTCCTCCACATTGAGCACTCATACACAGGAGCAATTACAGAAAGGGGAGATGATTCAATCCTTGGATGCCAGTGGAGTTCTCACCCTTGATGACGATTAGCAAGACATTATCAGCACTTGAAGATTTTCGTCAAATCGATGCCCTTGGTTAGGTCAGCCGATTCTTTAGTTAACGTGAGTTTCCGGGGTGCGGAAATTTTAACGTTCTTAAATTTATACCAGCCCATGTCTCTTATCAAAGGGTTGTCAATTGTATCCACTCTACAGCTACTGGTTGTCTTTCTCGGGTTGTCAACTGTACCCATTACATGGTTGTCTGGTTTCTTTCTGTTTATCATCTTTACCTTCACTATGAACTATCGCACGTTTACATTCTAAAAAGAGAAATAGTCTCAGTTTAGTCCTCTTGTTCTTAATCCAGTTCGTGCCCAACACACACGGGGCAGATGAAGTAGAGTTCACCTGATTCAGAGACGACGGCATAAGAAGGGATAGTGTGGTCAGCAATATGCCCAGCCAGCTTTGTTCCCTAAATTATGTTAAGTACCCATCAGAGCTGGATGGACTCAGGGACGTTCCCCTGATTTGAACCCGGATTCGAACTCGAGACTCTCTGGTTAGCAGTCTATCTTTCTACCGCTCTCTAGTTTAGTATTTACAACAAAAAATTAATTCTATGACACTAAGTTGACGTTGTTACGGCTGCTCTCCATTATAAATTAAGATAACAGCGAGTGTGTGTGCTGTAGAATATTACCCATTACTATGCAGGCTTGCCAATTTCAGATACCGAAGCGACACATTCTTGGCCGTCGCCTAATCATATTTTCATTGAATTCGTTATTTCTTGGGTTTAATCTATCTGGGCTCCAGATAAATTTAGCTAAAATTCAATGGTTGACTCAGTGTTGTGTGTGCGCGTGTGTATGTGTATGTGCGTGTGTATTTGTGTGTGTGTGTGTGTGTGTGTGTGTGTGAAAGAGAAACTGTGTTTGTGGTGGGATGACGGGACGTGGGAGGGTGGCAAAAAATGTACATTGTTTACTTTAGCAGGTGAGTCAGACTGTATCTCTTCCTCCGACCACGGCATATAAGCCAATTATCTATCTTTTAATTAAGACAGGAGCTCATTAGGATTAGTTTGGAGATACGGACGATATATGTACACAAACGCTCTTGTTGATTTTTTTTTTAAGTGGGTGGAGCAGGGGAGGGGGGTTCTTTATACATTTTATAATTTTCTGATGGTGAGTTTTTGCACTATGCCCCTATTCAACTACAGTGTTTATAAAGAAGTATAGATTTGTTTATAGACTAATTTATTTGAAAAGTGTAAAAAAAAAAAAACCAAAAAAAAAACCAACCAAGGCTTGGGTCAGCACAACATCTCTGAGTCTATTCAGCTCTAATGGGTACCTGACTTACATTAGGGATTGTAAATACGGCTGGGAATATCCTTTTTTATTTTTTTATTAACAACCTACTTACAGACACCCGATGATCTTAAGAATATCCAGCGTCAAGGACATCCCCCTCCCCCACCCCTCTTATTCCTCAAGCCGCCATATATCAAACGATACCCTAACATAATTGACAGGTCAAGACTGCGATCTTTGCCCCCGTCCTTGAAATATATTAACCCCCTCCCCGTGAGTCGGGGAATTCAGCTCGAGTGCCAGAGATATCATCGCACCTTTTTAGCCAACGGGAATTTCCACACTGCCACTCATCCTCGCCTCCAAAAAAAAAAAACACTCGACGCCGTCTTTCAAATCGAAAGTAGCTCCACTTGAGTAAGTTTTCTAACTCCTCACCGCGAGACCATCTTCTTTCTTTATTGCTGTCATTCAAAAAATCCTCAAAAGGCGTCCATCGTTTAACAGTATCCAAATTCTTAAAGTACCCTTATTCTAATAATATCACTGTTTATTAGTAGGATTTAAAGAGAAGAATATCTTATATCCTTATTGTTAAAATTTTTGAAAATAAAATTCTTTCTACGAGTTTAAAATTCGGATACATTTAATTGGCTTATTAGCGATGTATTTTTTTTTCGACTCTGTCAAGGCAAGAACTCCTTTCCGTGCTACTTGTTTGGAAACATTGGGAGGAATTTTTTTCTACCTGAAGACAAGTAGACAAGGGGGTTCGTCCCACTATCGCTTCCAATAGAAAAAACCTCTCGTGCATACCTGCTTTGTCGTGTGCTACAAAGGCGCTTGTCGCACCGCATCAGTCAAACCGTGCGGTTCGACGTCTTTGATGTCGTCAGTTCCGCCTTTCATTAAGGCATAGCAGTGCAGGATTGTCTCCGGTCTATGTGGGTGGAGGGGGTGAGGAAGGGGGGTTAAGAGGAGGTGAAGAGGGGAGAGTGAAAGATGGGAAGTTTATTGAGAGAAAATGAGAAGGGTGGGTGGAATATGGGAGAAAGAGAGGAAAATGGAGTAGATTAAAGGAGGTATTGGAGACATTGGTTGCGGAGTTTATACGAAGATAAAAGTAGGGCCTACGAGTTGGGGGGGGGGGGGGTGGATGGATTAAGAGGAGGTGAAGAGGGGAGGGTGAATATTGGGGGATTATTAAGAGAGAATGAGAAGATTGGAGAAAGAGGAGAGTGGAGTAGAGTAAAGGATGTCGAGGAGAGAGTGGTTGTGGAGTTGGAAGATAGAGGTACGAAAATAAGGATGCTAATATTAGCTATGGGCTGTAGGTAGTATTTAGGAGAGGGAGGGACTTTAAGGCTGGCTTTAAAAATTAATATTCTTTAATGGAATCCAACGTTGAGTATTAAGAGGTTTAGAATGTGGTGGAAATACGAATATGTGAGGTGGCGTGGTTGTATGGTGTGGCTTACTTCTAGCCTGAATTTCTCGAGTTCGAATCCCGAGTTCCAGCCAGTAAGATGTCACTGAGTTCACCCAGCTGTGATGGGTACCCTGACTCACGTTAGGAAAAACAAGGCAGCTAGACATGGTGCTGATCACATTATCATCATTGAAACATGAATTACTTCATCTGCGTTCTATGTCTTTGGCGTGTCTTTGATATATTTAGGCAGTTCAGAATGCATAAATAAGTATGAACTTGTTGAATCCACAAGTGTGTGTGCTTATGTGAGTTTGTGCGTGTGTGTGATGGGGTGGGTAACGTAATAGTGCAAATGGTTTTACAAAAAAAAATACGTAAAGATACAAATATTGTCTCTGGTTAATGGTTAAAATGACTATATTTAGACAGGCTGCTAAACTAACCATTATACCGATAGTACAGATTTTTAAAAATTTCAATTGAAATTAGAAATTCCCACCAAGTCGGATGTCATCGCTTTTCTGTTGTTTACCATTGATTTGGCCAAGCCGGTATGTTGGTATTAGTTTATCCAGTACAGTGGCTGTGAGGAGTGGACATTTGACCGTGCTGTTCACACCCCACCAGTCTCTCGGTACAAGTTCAAAGGGCACGGGGGATGTGTACAAAGCGGGGCGGGGCGTGAAGGAAAATATTGCCGCTGATCTGAGGGGGCCGGGGGAAAACTGTGGGGAGATTTAACTTGCTAGAGATTAGTGAGGTTTGGATTAGTTAGTCGGCGTGGTAACTGTTAAAATAATGTTTGGGGGTTTAAGGTAGATGGACGGTTGGGTGAACGGTGAATAGACGGTCGGGTGGAATGGACGGTTGAATAGATAGATAGACCGTTGGGTTGATAGACCGTTATGTGGATGGACGGTTGATTCGGTATAAAATTAGGTGGATGGACAGTTGTGTTGAGAAGAGGTCGAATATATAGACGGTTGTATGAATGGGCGGTTAAATGGATAGTCGGTAGGATGGATAGACAGTAGTAGGGATAGACGGTTTGATCGATGTACGGATAAATGGATGGACGGTTGAATATATAGACGGTTAGATGGATACACTTTAAGTTTGGGAAGGATGGACAGTGGTGAATAGACGGTCGGGTAGATGGACAGTTGGTTAGATGGACGGCTCTATGGATGGACGGTTGGATGAGTGGAAGATGTGATATATATATATATATATATATATATATATATATATATATATATATATATATATATATATATATATATATATATATATATATATATATATAGACAGATGTGTCATGAATGAAAAGGTAGGATAGATGAGTGGTGGATGAGTGGTTGTTGAATGGACGGTTAATCAGATGGACGGTTGAGTTGATGGACGGTTAAGAATAACGACGGCTTAATGAATGGACGGTTGATAAGATGGACGGTTGAGTTGATGGACGGTTAAGAGTATCGACGGCTTAATGAATGGACGGTCAGGCAGCAAAATGGAGTGGCCGGTTTTTGTCCCCGTCACGTGATGTTGACCCGACAACACAAACACGTGATGAGAATCTAGGTCAGCGGCCTCTTTGTGATGCAACTCTTTTCAACGGTCGTCAAACGACTAATTATTCACCGGTCCAGCGACCGGCTGCGACTGTTACTGTGAGAGTAATTTCACAGATGCTTGTATGTAGGCTATGAGTGGTAGGCTTGGTGGAGCGTAACCCTTTGTGTACTGGGGTCACACAGAGTGGAGGCTACAACTAGTAAGACGACGGGATGGGGATGTATGGAAAAGAAAATATTTCGCAAATTTTTTTTTTTTTTTGTGATAAACTATTAGCAAAGGATCATTGACCGTTAATAACGGTGTGATTTAATAGATTTGTGTTGCTTATATTGTAAAGTAAATATTCCTCTTTAGTCTTAGCGATGCATCAAACACTTGAATTAACTCTGATGTTGTTTTTTTTAAAACCTCGGCATATGCAGGAATGGTGTGGTCAGCACTAAGCCCAGCCGCCTTTACTTTCCCCAATGTAATTCAAGTGCCCATCATAGCTGGGTGGACTCACAGATTTCCTACATTCCGGACAGCGATCAGAACTCGAGACTTTCGGCTAGCAGCCAAACGATCCATCCTTCTACTACGCCGTCCCTGACATTAAAAATGTCAAAACCCATTTAAAAAATCTACTAGATAGCGATGGAAATGGACGTATGAAATGTTTATGAGGTTTGGTGTAGCTATGATTTGAATTAGGATTAGTATAACGTTTTGGAATCGAAGCGTCAAATTCAGTGTTATCTTCATAGAGCGATGTATGATTTGGAGTCATTGAGTCAGTGTTAATACTTGGTCAGCACTAATTATTGGAGACAAATAGTTAAGTTATAGAGAAACGAGAGAGACGGCACATGTCTACGGCAGTAGTCAGTTTCCATTTCCTTTTCATACTGTAAGTCAGGTGACTCAGTGAGTCAGGTACCCATCAGAGCTGGGTGGACTCAGGGGAGTCATGCAATCAAGAGATCCGAACTCGAGACCTTCTGGCTAGCAGTCGAGCTCTCTACTACGCCTTATCATTATGCAGCTGTCGGTGCTCCTTCGTAGAAAGAAAACTAATAAATTTACATTTGTGTGAACTTATGACTTCCGTCTATGTCTGTATGAACTTACAATGAACTTATGACTTCCGTATTTGAACTTAAAATGAACCTACACACACATGAACAAAATATGAACACCAACAGTAGACAAAAGGTACCAGAAAAAAAAATTATAACCAGCGTCGTTTAGTCGAACTAACGACGTATAATCCAGACCTCCATAGCGACGGTCTTTATAACGCTGCCGTCGCTTATCGGAACAAGGCCGGGGGATTTGCGGACATCGCGCGGACGGTGATAGACGATAAGCAACACGGGACGATGACCATTAACGTTGGCGCTCCACGGTATCACTGGGCGGATAATGATGCATGGGGTCGCCGCTTTCTTGTTCGGGGCCCGATGTAAATCAGCGCCCCTCGTATACTGTTAAACTAAATCGCCCCCAACCTTTACCCCCCCCCTCCCCCCGTTTCTTTAGAACCTCAGGTCGACTCCGTCTTTCATAGGAGCTGCTCATGGTCAGTTTAGGGTTATATTGATATTATCGGCGGCTCGTACTGGTTTCTATGGCTGTTATCGTTTACTTCTTGCTGGTTTCCGAGATACCTCTATGGGGGGGGGGGGGGGGGAAGCAATAAAACAGGGCTAGTGATGGCTTAACGAGTCCATTCTTCTACCCTCGGCGTCCGCTCGGTTCTTTCTTTTGTCTTGTGGTAGCCTTCGCGTCTGTGACTCCTGACTCAGGGATAAGACAAAAAAAAAAAAAAACACGAATTTTTGTGTTATTCGTTTTATCGGAATCAAACAGGTGGCGTGGAAATGTCCCCAAACATTTAATAAAAATAAAAAGCACTAAAATGTTTCTAGAATCAAAGTCTTTTACTAATGAATCTAAAGAGAGAAAATCGTATTGATTTGCTGTCTGTGGTGAATAATTGTAAAGTTTGTTATCTATGTTTTAATATAAAATCAACATAGTGTGAAATTTAATTATGTCTCAGTTCTAATATCTGTTTGATATTGTCAGCGCGATGATGATAATCAATGTCCCCTCTAAGCTGCGCGGTTGCAAAGTAAAAAGTAAGTAGTTTCCCTTTCAAACCTGACGGTCTATGGGGCAAGTGAAGTAGAGTTCAATTGTTTCTGTGACCTCGGCATATAAAGAGATAGTGTGGTCAGCACTATACCAAGCCGCCTTTACTTTCCCTTACATGAGTTAGGTACCCATCAGAGTTGGGTGGACTCAGGGACGGTCTACTGGCTTGGACCCGGATTCGAACTCGAGACTTTCGTGTTAGCAGTCCAGCTTGATTGCAAAGTAGTTTTGAACAAGTTTTTTTGTGAAATATATATATATATATATATATATATATATATATATATATATATATATATATATATATATATATATATATATATATCAATGTATATGACTTTTAGAACATCGCACACACAACATATAAGTTGCGGGCTAGCTATATCCCCTGAGAGGAAACGTAGATGACAATGAACTTAAATTTCTTTGAACCTCCATTTAAAAAATTAAAAGATACGTGTATAACGCATGTCTATTACAAGCTGTAGTTATCAAGAACAGGACAAAGCCGTACATACTATTCACCTACTAGTTCACGCAACACGAATCTGTTCATCAAGAACTTCACAAATACTAATCACACAAAGCCCTTTGTTAAACGCAGTCGGTCATTTTAACAATGACCATCAAAAAGGGTCAAATCTCAAGGCCTAGTCACGTTAGAACCACTAACCATCTACACAGAAGAAACTAAAATGGACATGACTAATGAGAATTTTCTCAGTAACGATTAGTCCTTCACAAATAGTACAAGCTAATATTATTTTTACAGGAAATTGTGAGTTTTCCGAACAGTTTTGAAAAACCACCGTTCCGCTTCAGTGAATATTCCGTGTCCCCGAATCATTCGATGTAAAGTCTGCGGAAAAATATTTAGCCGACTCACACCAGATCCTGAAACAGAGCAGTCGTCTTTGTGTGTACATCACAATGGGGTTACCCGTACCACATTCTCAGGTAGCTGATGACGCGGCGACCCACTACAGGTAAAAATCTGTCAATGTTATGTGAGTATAGGCCGAGCCGGCATAAACAAGCGCTGAGAGCCTCAGGCGGAAATCACAACTGTTTCATTGATAGGGTCAACAACATTTGGGTTGTAGACGTGGACATCACACAGCTGATAGAGTGCCGCTAATTGTGGGGTACGTAAACAAACCATCTAAAAGTCTCGAGTTCGGTTCCCGATCAGTCGCTAGTATATTCCGAGCTAGCCCGACATTTCTGGCTGTATTTATATCTCAACTTATGTTTTAAAAGCTCCGAACCCAAGATGTATGACGTGGTCGAGTTGTAGAACACACGATGTCTTGCACCTGTCTCTTGTTTATCGTTTTCCTACAGGAGGCTGTAGCTCGACGCAGTCATATGACGCACTCTACTTCTTCTGCCTTATGAATAAGAAAATATATTCACTCCCCAAGATCTTTCATTTCATTCATTCATTTTTTTCCTTTATGGTCCCTGTGGAGCAAAGGGCTGCAGTTACACCTCTCCTCCGATCCCCACGATTCTTACCCAAGATACTTACCCAAGATACTTACCCAAGATACTTGCCCAAGATACTTACCCAAGATACTTGCCCAAGATACTTAGCCAAGATACTTACCCAAGATACTTACCCAAGATACTTACCCAAGATACTTACCCAAGATACTTACCCAAGATACTTGCCCAAGATACTTGCCCAAGATACTTGCCCAAGATACTTGCCGAAGATACTTGCCCAAGATACTTGCCCAACATACTTGCCCAAGATACTTACCCAAGATACTTACCCAAGATACTTGCCCAAGATACTTACCCAAGATACTTGCCCAAGATACTTACCCAAGATACCCAAGATACTTACCCAAGATACTTGCCCAAGATACTTACCCAAGATACTTACCCAAGATGCTTACCCAAGATACTTGCCCAAGATACTTACCCAAGATACTTACCCAAGATACTTACCCAAGATACTTACCCAAGATACGCAAGATACTTGCCCAAGATACTTGCCCAAGATACTTACCCAAGATACTTACCCAAGATGCTTACCCAAGATACTTGCCCAAGATGCTTACCCAAGATACTTAGCCAAGATACCCAAGATACTTACCCAAGATACTTGCCCAAGATACCCAAGATACTTACCCAAGATACTTACCCAAGATACTTGCCCAAGATACCCAAGATACTTGCCCAAGATACGCAAGATACTTGCCCAAGATGCTTACCCAAGATACTTACCCAAGATACCCAAGATACTTACCCACGATACTTGCCCAAGATACCCAAGATACTTACCCAAGATACTTACCCAAGATACTTACCCAAGATACTTGCCCAAGATACCCAAGATACTTACCCAAGATACTTGCCCAAGATACCCAAAATACTTGCCCAAGATGCTTACCCAAGATACTTACCCAAGATACTTACCCAAGATACTTACCCAAGATACTTACCCAAGATGCTTACCCAAGATACTTACCCAAGATACTTACCCAAGATACTTGCCCAAGATGCTTACCCAAGATACTTACCCAAGATACTTACCCAAGATACTTGCCCAAGATACTTACCCAAGATACTTACCCAAGATACTTACCCAAGATACTTGCCGAAGATACTTGCCCAAGATACTTGCCCAAGATACTTGCCCAAGATACTTGCCGAAGATACTTGCCCAAGATACTTGCCCAACATACTTGCCCAAGATACTTACCCAAGATACTTACCCAAGATACTTGCCCAAGATACTTACCCAAGATACTTGCCCAAGATACTTACCCAAGATACCCAAGATACTTACCCAAGATACTTGCCCAAGATACTTACCCAAGATACTTACCCAAGATGCTTACCCAAGATACTTGCCCAAGATACTTACCCAAGATACTTACCCAAGATACTTACCCAAGATACTTACCCAAGATACGCAAGATACTTGCCCAAGATACTTGCCCAAGATACTTACCCAAGATACTTACCCAAGATGCTTACCCAAGATACTTGCCCAAGATGCTTACCCAAGATACTTAGCCAAGATACCCAAGATACTTACCCAAGATACTTGCCCAAGATACCCAAGATACTTACCCAAGATACTTACCCAAGATACTTGCCCAAGATACCCAAGATACTTGCCCAAGATACGCAAGATACTTGCCCAAGATGCTTACCCAAGATACTTACCCAAGATACCCAAGATACTTACCCAAGATACTTGCCCAAGATACCCAAGATACTTACCCAAGATACTTACCCAAGATACTTACCCAAGATACTTGCCCAAGATACCCAAGATACTTACCCAAGATACTTGCCCAAGATACCCAAGATACTTGCCCAAGATGCTTACCCAAGATACTTACCCAAGATACTTACCCAAGATACTTACCCAAGATACTTACCCAAGATGCTTACCCAAGATACTTACCCAAGATACTTACCCAAGATACTTGCCCAAGATGCTTACCCAAGATACTTACCCAAGATACTTACCCAAGATACTTGCCCAAGATACTTACCCAAGATACTTACCCAAGATACTTACCCAAGATACTTACCCAAGATACTTACCCAAGATACTTGCCCAAGATACCCAAGATACTTACCCAAGATACTTGCCCAAGATACTTACCCAAGATACTTGCCCAAGATGCTTACCCAAGATACTTACCCAAGATACTTACCCAAGATACTTACCCAAGATACTTGCCCAAGATACTTACCCAAGATACTTACCCAAGATACTTACCCTAGATACTTACCCAAGATACTTACCCAAGATACTTGCCCAAGATACCCAAGATACTTGCCCAAGATGCTTACCCAAGATACTTACCCAAGATACTTACCCAAGATACTTACCCAAGATACTTACCCAAGATACTTACCCAAGATACTTACCCAAGATACTTACCCAAGATACTTGCCCAAGATGCTTACCCAAGATACTTGCCCAAGATACTTACCCAAGATACTTGCCCAAGATACTTGCCCAAGATACTTGCCCAAGATACTTGCCCAAGATACTTGCCCAAGATACTTACCCAAGATACTTACCCAAGATACTTAGCCAAGATACTTGCCCAAGGTACTTACCCAAGATACTTGCCCAAGATACTTGCCCAAGACACTTGCCCAAGATACTTACCCGTCATCTATTGCGCTGAGTAGTTTTATTCAGTAAATCTACTTTCATCTAGAGTGGGAGGGGAGGGTTTAATCAATCACACACATGGAATAATTTCTGTACCTGAACGTATAAAATCTCTAAACACCATCGTGTCGGCGTTTGTTTATCAACTATTCTCTATGTGCCAAGATAGTACATACTCATTACACCCGTCCTTAACGATCTTTTGTTGTCCAGATAAATCTGGGGTGGTCCGCGGGTCGATCCGGCCGTCAAAATCCAATAATCGTTTCTCTAAGCTGACAGCCAGATGTCACGTGGTCAGCGCCCATTGTTTTAGACAATGGCCAGGTACGTTGTTGAGTATGCCAGAATAGAATTGCAGATAATACATTGACCAGATACTTTGTTGAATATGCCAGATTTTCCCCGAAATATTTATATTGACAGGACAGCGTTGGTCAGCATGATACGCACAGTGGCAGGTCTAGTTACCATCCCGGCTTTGTGTGGTCACTCGCCGGACGGTCCGGCAATAATCCGGTCATTTGGGGGGTCTTAAGGTAATCTAACCGGACAGGGACCTGGGCCCGTCACGCTATCTTAACGATCAAAGTGGAGACGGTTGTCGGATGTAAAGAACGAACCACTGCAGTGTAGTGGGGAAATATGTTTGTTTTCGTGTGAAAACGTGATAGGGTACGGTAAACCCCATAGTTACAGACCTGGACATGCTTTTTGTGAGGTGGGTTTACGTCTTGGTTGACAGGTGCGGGATTAGTAGACGTGGATTAGGTTAGACAAGGTGGTATCGTGGGTTGGAGATTACCTTGACAACGCGTTATAAAAAGGTGGATATGATTATTTTATCTTAGAGAATTTTTTTGGACAGGTGTCTTATAAGAAACATAAATTGTGAAGTCTGAACTGAATTAGAAGCAAAATGTTGGAGATATGAAATCCGGTGGTGTCCGTACGTGTGTTTATGTGTTATAGGGATGGTGATTTATTGGGATTTATAAGTTCAGTAGACGGCATTGTGGAAGATTTGATGATACTTACTACTTACTATTGCGGCTTCATTTTGGGATAGTTTTTTTTTTCAAATTTACTACAACGTACAAGGGATATAGACTGCTAACCCGAGTTCGAATCCGAGTTCAAGTCAGTAAAACGTCACTGAGTCCACCTACCTCTGAAGGGTACCTAACTCAAGTTAGGAAATGTAAAGGCTGATGTGCATAGTGCTGATCACATTATCATTTCATATGCCAAAGTCTCCGTAACAGATAAAAACACACTTCATCTACCTGGACACGAACCGGAATAGATGATGATAAATACAAGATAAGGTAGGTTAGAAGTGAGATATCGGGAAGTAGCTATTGTGATTCGTCGCAATGGGGTCGATATTCAATCTAAGATAGATCGATCACTCGAGCGCACCTTTTTTGTTAATAGTTAATGAAGCTGATAAATCGAGATGTAAATATTGAAAATACACTCAACCTTGGAGTTTAAAAAAGGATACAATGTTTTAACCACCTTTGTTTAACGTTTTATTTAATTCGTAAGGATTAATCTGCTTTGTCGCAAGATGGAACTGACTATTAGTGCGGTGCGTGTTTTAATTAACAAGAGAAAATAAAACAAGGTTTTTAAAACAACCAAATTACGTTTGGTACGCTACGGCAAGTTTTATACTTGTGTATATTTACACGTGTGTTTATGCACATCTCTACTTTTGTGTGTTATCCTGACATGTGTCTGCACTCGGTGAACGCTGGTCTATATTTAGTGCAGCCCTAAACACCCTGATCAAGCATGTCCCTCTATACTCCATGCCTTCTATACTTCTATACTCCATGTCTTATCAGGGGCGGCAACAAAAGCAGGGTGACAACGACGTCTTAACTCGTCTCTAACACGACCAAACTCTCTTCTCCAGACACTAACGAGCTTTCGGTCAGCAAACCCGACGTGTACCTGGCTCATAAAGATATAGCCAGACGCAGGAGGGGGCAAGTTTGGATTACGAGAGGCCAAATTTTTAAAAAGAGGAACACGCGAGATACACAGGGTCACGAGAGGGTGCCAGTTAGGATTAGGACAGGCCAGGTTTTTATAAGAGGAACACGGACGACTAAGGCCCCCCCCCCCCCCCCCCAGACTGGCATCGTGTATTTAAAGTATCGAGATAAGAAGATCCAGGATTTAATTTCTAATGTTTTTATTCATACCTAGCTGGTAAACTATTTGGTTATTGCCAGCGTTGCCTGGAAGCCTCCGTGGTTATGAAAAAATCTGGATAGCAGTAGTAATCTATACATACATAACTGGGGATAATTAAAACATACTGTCGTATTCCGTAGGATAAGAATACATTACTATAAAATTCCCCTTTCAAACCTAGCGATCCATTGAAGTAGAATTCATATGTATCTTAAACTTAGCATATGAATTAATTGTGTGGTCAGTGATATGACGCCTTTTCTAACCATAATGTGAGTCAGGTACCCATCAGCGCTTGATAGACTCAGGGACGTCCCTCATTCCTGAGTCCGGACCGAGATCCGAACTCGAGATTTTCGGGCTAGCAGTCATTGAGTAGTTTTTTTTTTAATAGAACGAAAGTAGGTTTGTCTAACACTTATGGGGAAGTCATTGCGATTACTCATAGTTTAGTGCGGTTAACTGAGGTAAACCATTAGGATTAAGGTTAGAGTTGATGTAGGTTACAACGTCTACTACACAATTGTTTGCAATGCCTAGGTCAAGGAAACAACTCTACTTCATCTGCATGACGTACAGAAAATTTGAAACGGAACTTTCGACTTTACTTTATACACAGACGTAGTCATGCGGTTATTAGCCATACGGGGTAGATGTGTTATTTGTATGAGGTGGATACCCCTAACCGAATCGCGCCCACACAACCTTGACGTCAAACACGGCATGAATCGACGTTTTTGTGTGAGGCTAATCAGTCGTGGTCACCACCTACCCGTGTCAGGGGTGACCCCAGACAAAAGCCCTGCTAGCACCGGGGAGCGAAATGTCTACACGGCACCCCGACGCCTTTCTTGTCCCCTCGCCCAAGCATGAAACGAGAAACGTCCCGCTACTCGCGTTTCACTTCTCCCCAGTTATGTCCCTTGTCATCGCGATACGCCCTTAAAATTCAGCAAACAAAAAAACCCACGTATGTATTTAAACAAAAACCACATTGCTGAATTACCCCCACCCTTCTACCTCCCACCCCCCACCCCTTACTTCCAATCACCGCATCCCTCATACGTGAAATACCTTCCACGGCTGATTAATTCAAATTAAACCCCAGCCAATTAACCTACAGGGCGCCCCCCTCCTAATGATTTCACTTTATGCAAGGATGTGTAACTCATCCGGGTCGTGCAATTAAAATTTTAGAATTGTCTTCCCCTGATTCACCACGACGATTAGGTCATGTTCTCAAGCGGAAGTTACAAGAAAATAACAACAGCGTAAGGATATCAAGTTTTCTCCTGTTTACTCACTAGTTGTGTAGTAGTCCGCCGCCAGCAACTAGTTTTACGGGGGTGGGTGGGGGAGTGGGGGGGGGGGAGATCTCTTGAACTAGACCAGTTAAAAGGGTAGAAAAAAAACAGATTAAATAAAACAAAATAATATGGAAGGATATGAAAACATTCTTATACAAAATCCATGGTATACAATGAAAACATTCGGAAACCAATGTTAGGGACCTTTTCACAACAAGGACTTTGACTCAAACACCGTTCAAATTTTGACTAGTACCAACATCATGATATTGGATACTATATTCAGTGAATGTGAGGAATAAAGAACCAAAATGTATCAAAAACAAATTAATGTACGCTATAGCGACGTCTATTTTACGAGTTCTGGTACCCGACTTACGTTGGGGAAAGTAAAGGTGGCTGGACATAGTACTGACCACACTATCCCTTAATAAGCCGTGGTCAAGAAAGATATTAACTATATTTTATCTACCCAATGGATCGCTAATTCTAAAGAGGAACTTCACTGCTTCAATGGTTATTTTAAGGGTGGGGGGGGGGGGGGTGTGAGGGCGTTGACTTTATTTGTTAATTATTATTACACGTTGGTTAGGTTTAAATACATAAATGCATAAAACAAAATTATTGTCTATAAAATAGTGAACAAAAGGTATTCGCTAGTTTTATGTGTAACAGACGACCACGAATGTTCATCACCCAGCAGGCCGCCATGTTTTTTCCACTTGACGTCATTGCATCAATGTGACGTAACGTTTTGACATCACAAGTTCAATAACTGTAATAATAACTGTCTGGTGCTCGAATGAGTGAGTTCACGAGGAGATGATCATTTCAGTTGACAGTGGCCATCTCATGGGCCCAAAGTTGGCCACCATATTAGCCCCTCATTTGGCCTTTACTGATGGCCCCTATGTTGGCCCTCTTGATGGTCTATGTTGGGCCGCCTGATTCTCCCCTCATTTGGCCCTTATGATACCTTTTAGTTAGGTCCTCTGCTCTGTAGACTTGGAACATTAGTTGAACCCTCCATATGGCCCCTAATTTGACCCCTTAGAATGATCCCCAGTTGACCCTTTGTTGTCCTATTTATACACTCTGTACATTCCCTTAAGAAAAACGTATGTCTTTCTTTCCATCACAGAGCGCCGTTAACAAGTTGGACCAGACCACGTGACCGTCAGACCACGTGACCACCACGTGTGCCCAGCGCGAGATCTCACGTCATTGTCCAGGGCAGCGCGGTCGTTATTGAAACTCTCGCCGGCAGGTGGCGCTACTGTATCTGGATGTTACGTCGCAGTTGTTTCGCGCCACCGTAACACATCTGGGCGTACATTGCGTACGGGTAGAAAACGTCATAGTGAATGTATTGTGGGGGGGAATTGAAGGGCTGATGGTGTAGGGGGTGGGGGTCTAGTGAGTAGGTAAATATGAATTATGATAACTGGAGGCAGTGATTGGGTGGGGGGGGGGGGGTAAGGAGAAGGATGGAGGTAAATGAAAACAATTGATAATGCTTTTGTGGTGATTGTGGTGATTGTGGCCTTGTGTTTTGGTTTAGTTGTGTAGTTAGAGTTGTGTTTTGGTGTGGTTGATTAGTCGTAGCCTTATATGGTGACCTTATGTGTTGGTGTCCTTGTGTGATGGTGTCGTTGTGTGACGGTGTCATTGTGTGATGGTGTCGTTGTGTGATGGTGTCGTTGTGTGATGGTGTCGTTGTGTGACGGTGTCATTGTGTGATGGTGTCGTTGTGTGATGGTGTCCTTGTGTGATGGTGTCCTTGTGTGATGGTGTCCCTATGTGATGGTGTCCTTGTGTGATGGTGTCCCTATGTGATGGTGTCCTTGTGTGATGGTGTCCTTGTGTGGTGGTGTCCTTGTGTGATGGTGTCCCTGTGTGGTGGTGTCTTAGTGAGATGGTGTCCTTTTGTGGTGGTGTCCCTATGTGATGGTGTCCTTGTGTGATGGTGTCCCTATGTGATGGTGTCCTTGTGTGATGGTGTCCTTGTGTGGTGGTGTCCTTGTGTGATGGTGTCCCTATGTGATGGTGTAGTTTTCCTTAAAAATTAACTAAATCCCATATCATTCAAATGTTGCTTCGACCATCGAATTTCATCAAAATTGAAGCTTCAAAAACATTTTGAATACAGTTCAAAGGATCTTTTGTGTTGCGTATGGTTATATTTGTAAAAGATGTTAAATCTTAATTCTGATAGTATACGCTTTGAACAATGTTAACTTCATTCACATTTATGTGGTGTAATGCTTTGTAATGTTTACAGCGGAAGCAGTTTGTTGTACAAAGCAGAAAAGAAAATTGAACTACAATGAATTTTATTTCCGTCATTGACGCCAGTGTTGTTACACCAAAATGGCGACTCGGTCAAATCCATGTTTAATAAGCCTCGACCTTGCTAACCCATTCAAAATCTCGTTATGTAGTCGGTGACAGTTAAAAAAAACGACGCTAATCATGTCACACTTTGGTTAAACGTACGCAACCAGTGAACGGTGAACTGCGCAAGACGACGGTGAAACGTGGAAGAAAGACTAGGACTGAGGCATTCATCCGTGACGACGAACGGACAATGTCCGAGGTATTGAGACAATCGCGGTTCTGGCCCCTTGCCACTTTTATTGTGATGCGAGACGGAAGTAAGCCCGCAATTGTGCTGGTTCGATTCCCATTTACACCGAAAATTTTCGGCGCCTGTTTTTTTTTCTGCCGGTACCGCTTGGCTGAATGGTGGAGTGTTGGTGTGATTGTCTGTTGGTGGCTGTGACCTTGACACCTGTGGTAATCGCTAATCGAAAAAGTGCTATTTTGAGAAACATGTATGCCCGTGATTTTTTGAGGAACGTTGCATTGTTTTCTGCACTAAATAAGTCATCTTTGTATTGGACGGTCCTGCCGAAGTAGTGTTTGAATACAAAACAGACTTTTATTTGTTGCTTGACCATACCCATTTACTCGATTAGTATCTGCAAAAAAACGATTAATTTAAGCTTAACCTTAACTTTAATCTTAAAATTCTCCCCCCCCCCCTAATCTTACCCTTAAGTTTAACCTTTAACCCAACCCTCAATCCTAACCATAATCCTTACTGTAACCTTAGTCTTAGCCGTAATTGTGACATTGACCTTAGCTCTAGCCTTAACCTTAGTGTGAACCTCAACCTTAATCTTTAGCGTTAATCTCCAGGATTAAACTGCCATTACTGAGGATCTTATTATAAAGGTACCACTAAAGGAAAAAGTGCCTCCACTCAATTTAATAGTCCCAACTTCAAATCTGCACCTTTTTGTTCTACCGTCATGAAAGTCTAAACGCCGTTTTCACCTTCGCTTCTTAGAACCGAGAGATAATCTCCCCTTCATCAATACCCACTCCACTCAAGTCGAAATTAAAGTATCGTCTCCCTTTAATAAGCGAGTGGTGCGCACGGCGCTAAGCGGATCTTGAAAACTTGAAATCACCGAGGCGAAACAAAACAATGGTAGCCAGAGTATTGACGCTTGTCAGGTGGTTCTTTTGTTTTTCGAGTGTGGTAGTGACCAGTGGTCATCGCTGTAATCTCGTCGACAGCACTTGAGAGACTTGCAGTGGAGCCTGTAGAATGTGGACTTTCTGGAAGTGGCGTCCGTCTTGGCACCATTCAGAGTCTGCACATTGTCTTTTTACCTCCCGTAATACTAGGCCTATAGAGTGAGACATGAGAACCGTATGACAAAGGTAGGTGCATTTTCAGAAAAAAAAATTAGCTATTGGAATAACACACTGGTTCAATAATAGTTATTAAGTAAAAACAAAAGAATCATCTTTAGACGTAGCGATCCATTGGGTAGATGAAGTAGAGTTCATGTTTCTTGACCTCGACATATGAAGGGAAAAGCCACGCCATCGCGTTATACCAAGTTGGTTTAAAAAATTAAATTATAGTTTTTGGAATATTAAACTGATTTAAACTATAGCTATTGGAATACCAAACTGATTTAAATTATACTTATTGGATTTCCAAACTGGTTAAATTATTATTGATTGGAATGCCAAACTGATTTGAATTATAATTATTTGAATACCAAACGGATTTAAATTTATAATTATTGGAATACCAAACTGATTTGAATTATAGTGTTTGGAATACAAAACTTTTTTTAATAACATTTTTGGGGGAGAAAATCAACTTTGACAAACGTTTGGACAATAGGTCTCTCTCAGAATAAACGCGGTTTTTTTTTAATTAGCAGTTTTTACATATTTTGACTATGCATTCGTGAAATTAAACAATCATATTTCTTTTGATTCGAAATTTTTAGGTCTTTTGAATATTTTATTTCGACCAACACATAAGTAAAAATTATGTATTTTCACCCCCCCCCCCCCGTGTTGGTGCTGATGTTTTCTTTACGTACTATAAACGCCATTTTTTATCTTTACTACTTGACCTGCCATTGTCAACCCTTTATGTACTTTCATGCAGTTGTGTAATAGAAAATGTCGTTACGAACTTTTCACTAATGAGCTGAACTATTACGACATGCGTTAGCCGTCCAATGAGCTGTAGTGTAAATGTGGCGTAAATACAGCGTAAATGTATCGTAAATGTGTAAATTGACATCAATAGCTGTTGAGGTTTACGGCCAGGGGTTGACAACTCCTCCCCTCGTTAGCTGTGACAGGTATATGGAGGAAATCACCCCCCCCCCCACACCCCCACACCCCACACACACACCTCACTCTTTCTCTATACAAAAGCTATAGTGTTGAAAGATGGAATTGGTTTGTGATGGGAGAGGGGGGGGGGGGCAACTAGAGAGATTAGGAGTACATCAGTCTAATTATGGTATAGTTACAAGTTCATTAGTGGTAATTAGTACATGAAATCTAGTGTTATTCGTCCTTCAGTTATTTCGATAGTCTGTTATGAAAAAGTTGATTAGGTAATGTATTGGGTATTGTGATACAGCGGAAGGTTAAGGTTAATCTAGCTTAAGGTTATCTATACATAGTGTTACATGCCAGAGGATTGGGGGGTGGGGCGGAGTTTTCTTTACGACGTGTGAAGAGAGGGAAGCGGAAATGGTATTTCTGTAGGATAAAAAGTACTTCGTTAAATTGGATTTAAACAGTTTTTAGCATTTATAAAAAAAATATATTTTTAGTCAATTTAATTATAAAGTGTCAAACCTAGTTATGATTTAACAACAAAACTACTGTTTTAAAATTTTAACTGCCCTTTACACCTTTAAATGTAATTTTTTTTTTGTGTAAGAACTGTTGTAACCATGCCTTTATTTATTTATTTTTTTGTTGGTGGGGGGTGGAGGGGGGTGGAAATTGGCAAACAAATAATGACGTCATGATTAGACGCTTCTTTAGATTGGTGATTTGGCTATGGTTCAGGTTATGCCAGTGGCTAGCGTTAATTTAATTACCATTATCATTCGTATTGTGATGACTTGTTGGGTACGGCTACCCCACTACTACACCTGACTCTACTACTTCCCCTCACAGATAACACAACCCTCGGGGTTTTTTGTTTCACCTGCGCTCGTCACTCCCCCCCCCCACCCTCCCATCCCCTGCCTGCTAAATTTAAATGTGACTTTATTTTCACATCAAACACCTCATTAAACCCACCCTCGCGTTTTTAATGAGGGGGTGGGGATGAGAGTGAGGGGTGGGGGGTTATTAAACAGATAGCTCGCACTTGAGCGGTCCGACTTGATCCACGAAGGCCCGGGCAGGCAGGCGCGGGTACAAGGTAATTGGCTAATTAAATGAAATTACACCCTGGTTTGGTAGCTGATATCTCCATCAGCCTTGACCTTCAAAGTTTATTTTTAGACTGCACCTGGTTTTTTTTTTTTTTTAATAAAATTAATTTAAAATATCAGGAATTCTAGGATCGGCGTGGATATGCCGGTAAAGCTCAAGGTTGCTAATCCGAAAAGTCCCGAGTTCAAACCCAGATGGGGCTCGATAGCTGGAGGACAGCCATCCATCTAGCAGAGAAAACTCCAAAATCAAACCACTTCTGCCTTGTAGTTTCTTCTTTGATGGAAGCAAATTAGAAAAGAAAAGCAGGCTGAAATTGGTGTTAACGAATAACACATATTAACAAGTTGACATGTAAACCTATATTGTGTTGGAGGAAATCCCTTCCAACATTACAATTTACAGTGAAGAAGAAGAAAAAGTCAACAATTTAAAAAATCTTTTTTTCTTTGAATTGACACTACTAAAAGTAGGCTATATATCTTCTATATAAATTATATTTCGTTCAGAGGTGGAACGGTAGACATTCTTTGGGGTGGGTTGGTCCGCCCCCCCCCCCCCCCCCTCCGGGGAAATTATGCCTGAGAGAATCTCTGGTTAAGTTTATAATAACAACAACAACTACAACATCAACAATAAAACAACTTCCAACAGGCTCTATAGGTTGAACGGAGAGGCTCATATTCTCTAGTCCGTCTAAATAAACACAGCTAAGCTCTTGATTGGAACTCTGGTTAAGATTATAATAACAACTACAACATCAACAATGAAACAACTCTTCTTTATATATTATTTCACAACGGCGTTTTTTTTTTAAAACTAATGTTCATTTGTTTAAAATATGAACAATATATCCGCGTCGAACCTCAACGACAAACCCTTAGGGCGTTTATGATTTCGAAAGGTGTTCAAATTTAACGATTAAAAAAACACCCGCATTATACAGATTTTGCTTTGGATTTTTCGAACAGATAAATAATTAATTCAATCTTGCCATTATTCAGATTAGATTCAAAGATTCTTTAGCCCCTGGGCGGTATAAGAAAAAAAAAACAAGCGTAGAAACCAGTATCGATTTATTGCATGCAGGATTAGTTGAAGCAATGTTCAATAGCACTGGTAATTTAAATTATCGATATTTCGGTGTAATTATAATCTTTTCTTTTTTTTTTAAACTAGATAGACCGGACAGTGAGGCTAATAAAACATCTTCTCCTGAAAAGCGCACTCACCGTTTCTAATAACGGTAAAATTAGCCTTCTTTGCGCGCTGTGCAGACCTCTTCAGCATCCGCGCAGGGGGTAGAAAAAAAAGTGGAGACGAGAGCAGCGCGGTGGTGTCGCGCGGTGGATTCCTTCTGATTGGCTAGGCGAAGAAAGAGGGCGGGGATAAGGAACGCGAACGCGTGATGGCGGCGGGTCGTTTTGTTTTCTATTTTTATTTTTAGAATTTTTTTTTTTTACTCTCGTGGCAATGTTGGGAGCAGGCGCGCTGACCGTTTGGTGATTTCAGGGCTAGTGACGTCTGCTGGTGTGCCGCTATTCCCGTAGACTGCATTGAGTTGTCGTCTGGTGAGGGGGTCTAGTTCAGCACCCAGTAACCTTGAGTGACCAGAAACTGGACTAAGTCCGTGGATGCTTCGACGTGTGACCATTTTTCATTCATTTGTGTGTTGGTTTCTATTTCAATGCTCAGCCTTCGTTGAAATATCAGATTTGATTAGAAGCCACTGCTGAGAACATAAGTAATTAATTGATTGGATTTTTGTGATAAATAAACTACAAGTGGCATATCTCAACAATCAATTGTTGATATTTTGGATTTGGTACCTTTGGATTCTTTTACAACCACTGCAAGGTAAACATGAATTTATCATCCTTCAGTTTTATAGTATTTACAGTTTCCTAAAATGGTTTTAATTAGGCCTATATAATTGACACTAGGCTTAATTATTATAATTAAATTATTAATCATTACCATATTCATATAATGTATACATATAAAATAGTCTACTAATTTCTTTTTCATTTTTTTTTTATCCTTTACTTTTCAATGTGCGTACTGTAGTCGGTTTATAGCAGATCAACATTAGAACTTATTTCCAATACATAATTAAAAATAATGTTTATATAAGTAACATGGGAGTCTACACAATGGGTCATGCAGAGGGTAGGGGGGGGGGGTGGATGGATGGGTGGGTCACACGACTCCTCCCTACCAGGAAAGAATACAAACATCTAATAACATTGTCTTAAGAAAGATTTATTTTAGGCCTAGAATGACTCCACCCCCAACTTCCATTCTCAAGCACCCCCCCCCCCCCACCCCCGGAGATCAATCTTACGTTCCCCCATGCTGTAGTACAACGTAATACCCCGGGGACTCATTATAAATTATTCTGTACCCAACACTAGCTCCACCGGCGACACCTTTAATTATTAATCGGAGATAATTAATTAACGATCTGCTATTGTAGCAACGCGTCAACTCCGCCGTTTAATCCAATGGACAGTGAGAATGACAAAGGGGGGGGGGGGGGGTGAATGGACGAGTGGACACTGGGTGGGACACTGACTTAAAAAATTTAGATTTAAAGATTTAGACTAAAAGGTTTAAACTTTATGTCGCCGTGTTGTGTGTGTGTTTTGGGGGGGGGGGGGGGGAGAAGTGGTTAGAAGTCTTCTTGATGGTCACTACCGGGAAGTGTTTTTTTATGCACACACTTCACACATACATACAGACTCACACTTGTTAGACACACACATACATACAGACACACAGACATACACACGCATAACCATATATAGAGATACACATACTAATATACACACACAAATACACACAAACATGAATTTGACACACAAGCATACACACAAACATATATGTTGCACATATGTTGCACAGATACACACATACGTGCAGACATACACACAAACATAAACACATACATACATGTATACACACAAGAAGGACCACTCACCAACAGAACAAAAAGCATAGTGTGAGAATGCATGCATGTGATGCTATTTGTAAAGCTTCGACCCTTATTATTAGCACAGTAATGATGTTCCTTTGTCAATTGTTAGACAAGTATGTATGATGTTCCTCTGTCCATTGTTAGAGCCAGAGGAATATATACGACACATAGAATCTTCTTTAAAAAGGGGTGTTAGGTTACTGGTAGTTAACTAAAATACACACATGACTTGCTAATGTCAATGCTAACCCTATCCCTAAACCTAACCCCAACCCTAGTCTTTCCATACGCCTGACCCTAATTTCTAACCATAAAACTAGTCGAGATTACTATACAACTAACAACCCAAAACATCTATTTCATGGAAGAGTCCATTATCGGACATCGGTATAAAAATTCATCCGATTATAACATTTACTAGCGAAAAATCGGATCCATACTTGGCAAGTTTATACCTATTTTAATAATATATAATTAAAAATATTAGTTTTACAAATCTAAAATTAGAAATGTTTTATACCTAACTCTTTTCAAACTACTACGTAAAAAAACTTTAAAGTACCAATCGAAATGCTGAAAACACACAAACCCTAACTACTCCCCAACCCACTCAAACGCCTTCTAAAATAAATATTGTATAGACGTGTCATGTTTCAAAAATTCTACTTCCAATTTTCATTTTCTTTTACTTTAAACTGCCGATATTCGACATAACAAAAAAAAACATCAATTAATTTACACTTCAATGATCGTGCGTACGTTTTATTTTCTCTGCAGTATTATTCTTAGAAGAAAAAAAAATGAAATTAATCACTTGAACCACTTTTCACTAGCAACTAATCCAAGCGACAAGCGGTTTAACCCTCTGCGCGTATTCAAATAAGCGCGTACGTACAAGAGGTCGAAATAAAAAATTCGGTTTCGAGAGAGTTGCCGAGTGAGGTGGGTACGGTGGTGTGAAGGGCACTTAAGGGACAATTGTGTAAAATAACAAGTGGGGACATTTATTTTCTTAGGGCATGGATCGTACGTGGCCATATTTCTTTTTAATAACGATTGCCGTGGCTATATATGTGTGTGTGTTTATATGAACTGTGGGGGTCACACCCGGTTCTTTATAGTATGGTAAGCGTGTCGTATAACTAGTAGAATTTTTATTTGGTATGTGCATACGCATGAATGATCTTGAAGATTTTTTTTATTCTTGTGATTGGTGAACCGTGTCCATGTTTAGAAAGATTAATTTCGATTTGATGGCCAGGTATTTTAATGACCTGTGTTTGATATGTGCTTACATGAATAGGTACCCCAGGCTTTGTTAATGAGTTCTATGGAGTGGAGGGTTAAGGAGGGTAAGCATGGGGAGGTACTAAACGATGTATTTTATACCAAGGAAACAGAAAACTCTACTTCATCTGCATGTGGAAAGTCACAAAGATTACTTTATTTACTTAAGTTTTCATAAAATGAAGCATAAAATTAGCCGTAGAAACCTCGGAAATTAAAGACAATTAAAAGTATAAAAGCATCTGCTAGCTTTATTTATAAAAAAGAAATAGTACATATTTTAAATCTACTTTCCAGTTTACGCGTTCGAATCTTGATCCATTCTTGAATATATATCGTGCTATCATAATGTATCAGAGCCAACTCAGCCATGTTGAGTACCTGGTTCAGTTCTAGACAGGTTAAAACCATATACAATTTTCCTATCGTTTTGAATGTCTTTCATGCAGGCATCTATATCATAACCTTTGTCTACAACCTTTATCCTGACCCTGATCCTGACCCTAACGATACTGGTTTGGTATGCTTTTGACTGAACCATCCCTTTACATTCCAAGGTCACGCAAACATGCGTTCCATCTATTATAAGAACAGTCGATCTATGAAAATAAACTTTTATTTTTAGAGTAGAAGGTATTTTTGTTTAGCTATTTACCCATTGTTTATACTGAATCATCGCCTTGATCGTATAAGCTCGCCTGGGATGCCCCCCATTAAACACACGAGAAAGAACTCTCTTACAGAAAAGTTTATTTTTCATCCGCTTACACCGGATTCTCCGTGTCCGTCGGTCTCCGTCAAGTTTCTGTGACGTAGAACACAAGTTTAGTCGAGCCCTATTTGTAGCGCTGGGGGGAAAAATTTCGTGTTTACGATAGACACGCGAGATGAAACGAGGGACGAAATGCCGGCCGAGGCGAAACAAGTGACGAAACAACCACGTGACGTTCTGCAATAAACACCGGTGCCGGTTGTTTGCTGACAGTTCTGGCACCGGTAGCCGGTTGAAATGTCAGCATAACTTCATCGGTGATTTTTTTTTTTTTTGTGAAGTTAGAAAGGGATAAGGTGTTGGGGTATGCCGGAAAATGCCGGAAAATTCCGGATACTCCGTCACGTATCCATATATACAGTGAAATATTTTATTGTTAGACCTCACGTGAGATGAGAAATTCTGCGTGAGAGAGAAGGCATAGCCTCTTTTTGATGTAGCACTGTATCACGCGATCTACTACGTGAACTCGGCTATTGATCCAATTCCTACTCCGTGTGTTAACAACAGCGCCTTGTGAAAACATTGAGAGATTTTAAGTACAACTCAAGTTATAAAGTTATAGGTGTAAACGTAATAATATTATCAGCGTACATTTCGGCAAATGTATATTTGTGGCAATACTCAGTTGCCTTTTTATAGCTCTTTATTTCTTTGTAAAAAAATAACCTGAATTTAACACTTTGTGGCCTCGGTTGTGGGAGAGGGGGGGGGGGGAGACTTAAAAAATAGGGAGGTACAATTGTATTAGCTGCGTATTACTGACTTTTTTTTTTAAGACAACTGACAAACAACTTTGTAAAAATAACCTGACAACCCTTTGTGGTCTCTGTGTGTGTGTGTGTGTGGGGGGGGGGGGGTTGGTGGGTTTACAATTGTATAAACTGCGTATAACATTGCATTGCTGACATTTTTTTAAAAGACAGCTGGCATACAACATTGTAAAAAATATGCATATAAATTGGTCAAAGAGGAGGTTTTTTAAAAAAAAAAACGATATACCTTGGTAAAATGGACAAACACATTTTGAAAAAATGCAATTACTTTTGTAAAACAATCTCATACATTTGAATAACTGGTTTATATATTTGTATAACCAATATAATACTATTTATAACAGATATTTATTTCTATAAACCCGTGTGCAACCTATTCATACAACCTATATTTAAGACTGTAAGAGGAACACTTTTGTCAGAACCTGAAGCCGGATTAACGGATTAAGTTCCTTCCACCCGCGGCGAGGATTATCCCAGGATTAACTAATTTTGAAAAAAAAAAATGACTCATAACCCCCGAAACGTAGATTATTTACGAGGGGGCTGTTACACCCCCGGTGTGAGGAGAATGGGGTTCCGGGATCCCGGGGTGGAGCACCCCTTTGATTGACCTGTGATCCCACTCCTGGCTGGGGCGCATTAGCCCAATTAGTGTCACCTCCAGTGGCGAGCCGTTAGGTGGATCCTGTTTGTATAGCACTTGTGGAGCTGCCTTCACTTTCTCAAGCTTCCGGGTTGATGGGTTTTTTTTTTTATTTTTTATTATATTGCTAGCCGGCTGCCGGTCAGTCAGCCGGTTGGGTAATGTAACTTATTAGGTCTCACGTGGTTAGGTGTCTGCACTTCAGACGATTGGGATTTAAGGAGTTTTTTTTTATGGATGTTAAGATTGCTTGTGAATTATGAGGTTCTGTCTGGGGGTTTTAAGAAGGAGGTGGACCGTGAGGATCTGTTGGGGGTTTATAAGGTGATTCTATTTGTCGGGGGGTGGGGGGTGGGGGGGGGGGGTAGCAGTGTGGTGGTGGTAAGCATAGGGTGATAAGATGTATGGGATTTATTTGTTAACATAAATCTGTTGCTATGGATTAGGTAGGACCTGTAAAGCTGTTATTTCAATCTGTTGTTGCAGTTTTTTTAGATGTGATTTCTGTTTTGAAAAAATAAAATACCTTTTTGTATATCTCAGCTGTTTAGTCCATTTAACAGGCAAAAGCTGTGTTATTTTTTTAAAAAGTGAAAAAAAAAATGAAGTTGTACATCAGTCATACAAATGTGCTCACTACAACATTACATTGACTTGTGATGTATAACTCTTCACAAGGGGCGGATCAAGCTAGTATGGGGGCCCTGGCTAAACCGTACTAACAGGGCCCCTGTGACTATTTAATGACAAAGTTGGTTTATGTTATAGATATAAAAGAAATATTTCGATGCCTTGAAAGTTCAAGGGCCTTAGGGTGTAGGCGGGCCAGTCTCACTATTATATCAGCCACCAGTGTATACGAAAAAAAAAAGCTGATACAGCTTGTCATCTTCTTGTTATAATTCTACATTTCCACCACAAACTAGTGCTGTAAATGACATACACAATTGTGGTCAAGCCAATCGCCCCCCCCCCCCCCCCACTTTGAATATATCGCTGAGAGTATGTAAATTTTCCATTTCCTAAATTTAACATCCGATCAGTAATGAAGCTAACCACTATTGCGTCATTGGTCAATTATATTTTTCTCTATAAAAAATGTATTGTTCCTTTAGTATATAAACTACAGTGTTGTAAAACGGAAACAGGAAAAAAAAATAAAAGATCCTGTGAGATTTGAACCCGTGACGCCGTGCTGAGAAAGTTTCCTGGAATCGCTTTACCTGACGTCATTAATCTCGTTTGTGCCGATTACAGATAGGAGGCAGGTGCGGCAATTACTGTAATTAGCTAATAGAAGCCTGGCATTAGTAGAGAGAACGTTCAATGCGGAAGTCAGATACAGCGGTGTTTCCACGCGAAACGAAACCAAATTTAGACTCGGGTTATAGGGTTCGAAACCTACCGGGAAAGGTGGAATTTTTTTTATCTGTCGAAAAATAATTGAAAATTGGTTACAATGTTTGACTAATTAAAAACTTTTCAAAATCGTTAAGTCCATTAACTTTTAAATGTATTGTAAAGAAAGCAACACAGCTTTAATAAAGCAATATCACAGAAGTAACAAAGCATTAAATTAATAGAACAACAAAAAATTAAGAAATGTTCTTAACCAAGCATTTCATATGATCTTATGATTCAAACTCTTTGAATAACTGTCTTTCTCCTTGATTGAACAATTATCGTAGTTTTTAAAACATTGTCGGCAAATTCAGTACGTTCACATCACGTGATGGGGGCGCACGTGATTGTTTTGTCTAAGGAGGTGAGTTACGTTGTTTTCTTTGAACAGATGACGAACGCGTTACATGAGATGCACGTGTATGTTGAGCAGGTCCCTTTGTGAGTTGATCTGATCGTTTGGTTGAGATGGTTTGTCTTCCTCGTAGGATGATCTTGTAATTCAACTATGGTCTAGTTACCATGATCTAGTAATTCAACTATTGTCTATTCACCATAATCTAATTATTGACCAATAGCCTAGTTACCGTTTTCTAGTTATTCAACTATGATCTAGTCACCATGATCTAGTTATTCAACTATAGATTTGTCACCTTGATCTAGTAATTCAACTATGGTCTAGTCACCAAGATCTAGTAATTCATTTATGGTCTTGTCACCATGAACTAGTAATTCAACTATGGTCTAGTCACTATGATCTAGTAATCCAACTATAGTCTAGTCACCATGATCTAGTAATTCAACTATAGTCTAGTCACCATGACCTAGTAATTCAAACAGTGATGGATTAGTCCCCCTATCACCAACCGGTCTAAAACACAGTTACCCACATCACCCCACACTACATGATACACCCAGGGATCCTGATTGATTCAAACTCGCCACAAGTCCAACGAACAAAAGACATTTAGTCTAAAAAAAGGTGTCACTGGTCGCGTCCACCCTGACCCTTCCACCAGGCAACCTCATTGTTTCCCCCAATCGTACCCGCCCCCCTCTGATTTCCCATTCTTCCCCACCGCCATCACCATCAACGTTGAAGTGATCGATAATCGATGATTGGGCCACAGCTCCCGTGTATGACACCGAAAACACCTCGGCGGGGCTCACACGACGGGTGAATAGCGCTTAATGAAACAACACTTGTTTTACACCCAGTCGATTCAGCACCCTCGCGATAGGCCTCAGTGTATGATTCGTTGCACTTACACGAGCAATTCATACAGCTCTTGCATTGGCACGTGTCAACTACACTCAAGTAATTCAGAACGCACTTATATTTTTAACTTTTAACTATACACTAGCAATTTTTTTTTAAACACTAACATTGACACGTGTCACATACACTCAATTTCCAATCTAATCTGCGCGGTTGCGCGGCCGCGCAGTAGTTTTGAACCTGCCGCGCAGTCCTTTTGTAAAATACGTATATCTTGTATAAGACTTTTAGAACACCGCGCAACCAAAATACAAGTTGCACACTAGCCTTTTCCCCTTAGAGGTAATGTTGCCTACACTCTAGTAATTCGGAACGCACTGATATTTTTAACTTTGACCTACACACAAACAATTCAACACACTTTTATATTAGCTTGTTTCACTTACCACACAAGCAATTCAATACACACTCGTATAAACTCCTGTCACACACACACACACACATACTCTCACATACACACACACACAACAAAACAAAACTGATTTCTACTGACTCCGTTCATGTATGCACAACATGACGTCTCTCTCACAATTTCCTCTCAGCTCGTCTACACGTTGACGTATGAAAAGAACACGCCAATTATCTCCACCGAACTGCCAAACTTATGTGTTGTAATTTTGGTGTCGTTGAATATCTGAGTGCACTCATTAACCTAATTATGTATGACGGGTGTGCGCGTGGATCAGAGGGTATGTGGGTGTGGGGGGGGGGTGAGGAGACAAAACTAAGGGGTGGGTCCACAGGTGTTTTGTCATACTCCCAATTTTATGTCCTCTAGTGGGACATTTTAGGACCCGTTCCAATCACACAGCCTCTCATTTCTGTAGACGTCACCAACCTGTAGTGACCACAGGCCCACAGTTCTCTCGTGTCCATCTGGTCAATAATTTTAGCCACCAGATTATAATGGTCTACCCATCTATAAAGGACACCAACAGCTCTCTTTTTACCATAAGTCTACCCCCCCCCCACCCCCACCCGTCAAGGGGTAGCGGTCAACGGTCCTCTTTGTGATACACTACTCATTCATTTATATTTTACAATATGTAAATCTGTATCAATAGACCTGGTATGATTCTCTTTGGTTCTGTTTTTAATAGACGCGTGTCTTATATAGATGCTAGTACTAGTAGCAAAGACGTTATATGTTTATTTGGGTGCGTGTCTCGTGGTGATTATGATTCTTGTATGAAAATAATTTTCATTAACACTTGCGATCTACCCCCTGAAATTCTAAGCCGTTACGGTCAGGTAATTATTTCACTATTACCTCAAATCCATGCCGTAATTGCAGACGCTAGGAAATAAAGAATCACCCAAAATCAACATTTGACGACACTTCCTGTTTAGCCCTCGCTAGATTCCGATTGGCTGCTATTATTAGCCCAGCTTCTGTCACCAGGGGCAGATCAATCCGCTGTAATTTCATTCAATTCTCCGCCCCTGGCCAATATAACCCTCTCCCCTTTCAATCTTGACCGTGATCCTTTACTTTCAGCATCAGTCAAGCGCCGGGTTAACAGGCGAATTTTTCTCGGGAAGTCACTCAGGATAACTCTTGTCAATCTACGGTGTTTGACGGGCACAAACTGGACTAGATTGATCGCCCTTTGTCCGCGACCCAAAACTGGGGCTGAAAAGTTTTGAAAGTCTGAAAAGTTGGCCCGTCTTGTGTGGGGGGTTGACAATGATGGATGTAACGAGTGACCTCTGAATTGAATCCTACGAGGTGACGACCGTGAGTTTCTGCGAGCCGGTAGCCGTGATTTCTACGAGCCGGAAGATCGTAATTCTACTATCCGGATTACCTTGAGTTCTAAAAAACCGGCAATCGTAAGCTCTACAACCCGGATGACCTTGAATTATATAAGCTGGACGACCTTGAGTTCTATTAGCCGGACGACCGGCAACACAACAAGCCGTCAACCGTGAGTTCTACCATCCAGACTGTTGCGAGTAGACTTCTACGAACCGGCAGTCGTGAGTTTTACGAACCGGCAGACGTGAATTCGCAATGCCGGACCGTCGTGATATTTATCGAGCCGAGCTACAAGCCGGACGCCGGTTTCTACAAGACAGACGACAGCGATTTCTACAAAACCAGACGACCGAGACGTTAGCGTTAATGTTTAAATGTGTGTTTTGTTATTCGCTTCGTTTAACCCCCACTTAATGTCTTGCGAGAAACAAAAAAAAAAAAAAAATTCCAATCAACACTTCTTCCTCTTGGCTGTTTACAAAGCCATTTAAAAACTCAAAACCATTTGAAAACACAAAGCCATCTAAAAATACAAAGCCATTCTAATTATAAACGGAATAATAAACGGATTCGTAATTGAAATTTTAGTAGAACTTATTTGATTGCTTTACACTTCTATTCCTAGATTTTCTAGAACCGCTTTTAGGTACCGATCAATACACATTATTTTACCAGTGCTAGATTAATCAACAGCGTCTGACCGTCACATATTCAGCACATATCCCGGCACCCGGGGGACAAACTTTCAATTTGGCACCCCCCCCCCCCCCCCATATATTTTTTATATTTATAATGCAAAACTGCAGCTAAAATGGGCTTTTAAATTTTTTTCCAACCCATTTTGGCGCCCCCTTTGGTCGGCGCCCGGGTACATATGTACCCCCCCCCCTCGCTACTCCTCTGTTTTCATCGTAGAATAAGTGCTATCAACAGAAAATGGAATTTGTGTATTTAACACAAAAAAACTATTTTCAAAACTACTGTCAGATCCGTTATCCCATAATCGCACATGTGCTTACAGCTCCACTGTGCTAACAGTTGACGGAACACTAATTAATGTAACTAATTACTCATTAAACCACAGCTAATTACATCCAACCATTTCCTCTCTTGTCGACGTTTACACCAACACGTGCATTTAAAAAAATCCTCATAAAATTTTGGCAGCGAACACTCTAGTATAAACATATGCTTCGTCGGGAAATTTATTCAGAATCGAACTACCTCCACAAGAAGTCAATTCTTCTTAATGTTTGGTTAAGGGTGATGTTAAGAGTTAGGTTTAGAATTTGATGTGTAGTTAGGGATACCATTCGCGGGACGGCATGGCCTAGTGGTAGAGGCCTCGACTGATAACCCAGCTCTGAAAGTAATGAAGCTGGGCATAGTGCTGACCACACTATCCCTTTATACGCCAAGGTCACAGAAACAGGCGAACTCTACTTCACTTTATCAATTAACTTTCTTATTTTTTAACTCATTTAAACTACACAATTTAGTCTGCTACTATTCCATATTTATATGTATGTGTATTTTTATTCAAACAATATTTTCAAGATCAACAAAATACGCAGTTTCATTTTTAATTACTTTTTATGGCTCTCTACACTGATTAGAAAGGACATTTGTACTTTCACTAAATTAAAAAAAAAAGTTTTAAATTTAACTTTAACAAAGCACCTGTTCAAGAAATCTTCCAGGTAACTTTGCTTGCCCGACCATCCGGTTAAAATAAACTTGAAATAACGAGAGCGAGATCTTGAATTTCGTTTCAATTAACACATACTTACCCCGTCAAGGTTTTTTTAAAAAAAAGAAGAAGAAAAAAACACTTTTACCCCGGAAGACAGACGGTACAGTGCGGAATAATCTAAGCTCAGATTAAAACCGCAGGCGCGTTCATTCCACGACGATGCGTTCAAGTGCTATTGTAAGGGTGCGCAATCTCGCTTTGTGTCGCATCCCAGTAAATTGTACAACGCGACTTGGGACTTGATGTTTCGGGTTCGGTTTTCTGTTATTAGACATGCAGGGGGTAGGGTGGTGGTATTGTGTGCAGGGCGGGGGCGAAACTGGGGCGTTGGGAAATATTTTAAGTGTTTAATCACACGTCATCAACTGATCACATGGGGGTCGCCGAGACAATCTGGATTTAGCTGTAGCGAAATCTGAAGGAGGTAATTATAGATGGCTTCTGAATAGCCAGACGACTTTCATTGCGTTTTATTTCTTAGCCCCCCCCCCCTCCCAAACCACGCCTTCTACCTGTGTCCTTATCTAGCTAGTTTTCTTTTTTTTTTAAGTTCCTATATAATTATACCTTTTGACCTTTTTTTCCTACTAGTCTTGTAGAAAGGTTATTCTTACAAAAGAATGTAATTTAAATCGCAACTGTATTATGCATTTCATTTCTTTTTAAATAATAAAAAAAACATACCCTCGTCACATTTCATAAACTATGTAAAAAAATTCCACTGTATAATCAGGTTCCGCATTATTTCGTTTCTTAAAGCACTTGAACTTTAACATAGACCTGAACATGAACGTCGCACGAACAACTGGCTAAACGCAAACGTAAACCGACGCCTTACAATTATTACTTTAATAACCAACCCACGCTGAACAAGCGCCTGTACCTTCGGGTAATCAAATTGAGAGGTTAACTTTTGAATATGATTGCATGCGATACCCACCGCCCCACCCTACACTCTATGCACAACACTGATTCATACTAAAGAAAGTTTAAATTTTTTACAACCTCGCCGTGTTCTGTAACGTTTTTTTTTTTGGTTTATGTGAATACGTCACGTGTTCTCTTTATTAAGATCAATGTATAGTCTTCTGACATATAAAAATCATATCCGAAATGAATAAAACAAAATCTAACCTGAACACACCAGAATTAATGCTTTCTAACTGAACCCAAATAATAAAGTACTAGAGGAAGCTTGGCACTTTTCTGTTCATACCAAATCTATACTTTCATAAGCACGCACGCATGCACACACACACACACACACACACACACACACAGGCGTAGCGACCCTTCCCGACGCCCGCGGACAATCTTTTGATTTGCACCCCCCCCCCCCCCATCGAACTTTTGATTTGCACCCCCCCCCCCTCAAACTTTCAATTTGTTTTTCCAACCCATTTTAGCGCCCCCCCCCCCCCCCCCAAGGTAGGCGCCCGGGGAAATATGTCCACCCCCGCCCCCCCTCGCTACGCCTCTGCACACACATGTATGCTGTAAAACGGAGAAACAACTCCTTTGAAGCATATGCTGGATCATGCATAATTTCTAGTCAGACAGCCAAAACGTGACAGACGACAATACGCTGACCGCCAACCTCTACCGTCCCTCACCGGCTTCTCGTCTGCTGTCCACGCGCCGGTAGGTTCTCATCACTATTTAAGTGTTTTATGACCCAGACGTGTGGAAATCAATGGGAATCCCCGAAATTCTCCCCGGCTTCCGGTTATCATTGTCCAAGGGGAGACCACTATCGTTTTCTTTTCGTTTAGTAGCTATAAAAAGACGGTCTCGGTCCCCGCGAGAATTTGTCGAGATTTGGAGTGATCGTAACGACATCTGCTCGGCACATTTACACGCGGTGAGTGTTCACACTGGGTGCCTTAGGGGATTCATGGCCTAATGATGTAAGCTAATAAAAAAACACAACCTTCTTTCCAAAGCAAACCACATAAAATACGGTAATCCATTTGTGTATTTATGATTATATATAAATATTTACACACACACACATATTATATATATATATATATATATATATATATATATATATATATATATATATATATATATATATATATATATATATATATATATATATATATATATATATATATATGAAGAGATTCACTTTTAATATAGCCCAACCGTGCTTGTCGTATGCTACCAATCCCCAATCTCATTACGTTTCAATCAACCTAAGCTTACGTACCTGTCTAAATAAAATGTCGACCTGATGTTACATTCTCCCCCACCTCCACCCCTACACCCCTCGCCTCGAGGTGCATGCACTCTCACCTCTCTTTCTCCCCACCCTTCACACCCCTCCCCCTCCGGCCATCTTAATTCGGACGCATACAAAACTTAACATAAAAAACCGCCATGTTATAATCCTTGTTAATCCCGCAGCTAAAATACAGCATTTGCTCTGTGTGTTGACAGATTAACATCTATACCGTGTCTCGTGTCTGTGTCAATGTCTATGTATCGTGTCTATGTCTAAATCTTCATCATCTTCAGTGACTAATCCAACATTTAAAAAATTTTAAAATATTCGAACAAAAAAAAATGCTGAAATTAATTTTTTTTAACCTTTTGGCTACTAGGGGTAAGTTAATTAGATTCATCTTTTAATCCCAGATATAATCAACACAGTGTCAAAGGTTTATGTTTTGAATAAGGCACCTTCAATAAAAAGTGTACTTTTCAACCAGTCAATGTTAACACACAAACACACACACACACACACACTATAATCTTTTCTCCTTTAAAAATTGTATGTGAATACATATAATAATATTGACAAATTTAAAAAAAAAATTAGCAGTAAAATAATTTAATAGTTGACCTAAATAAAATAAAAACGAATTCATAATACATTTGTGCATTATAGATTTCAATTTTAAAGTCATTCTGTTTTGCACGAGAAAGAGGGAGTCACGTTTTTTGCCTCTTCCATTCTTCCAATTTGTATTGTATAATTGGTCTACGAACTGTGTTAGTTCATTACATTGAAAAAAAAAATGTAAGACGCCAGATCTACTCAAGAATTACAAAGGTTCTCGCGAGGCCTGGGTAAATCTCGCGAGGGCTAGGTAAATCTCGCATGTACTAGGTAATCTAGCGAGAGCGAGGTAATCTCCGATGGAATGAGTTCCCTTTGTGGTTAGACGTACCGACGCGTGACTTGCTAATGGAATGTTGATTTGATATTATTTTATTTTTTCTCTACGTTTGAAATCGAATTGGGTTTATTTTTCAATCTTGCATTTGAATTGGCATAGTAATCACATATACTAAATATCCTTCTTAATGCAATTTCCTATATAGACAGTATTTTATACCTAATGTAACCTACAAATATGTAAATAGTCGGTTTATTTTCGATTATGCATTTGAATTGGCATACAAATCACACATACTGAATAACCTTCCAATTGCAATTTCTCCCAAGAACAATATTTTTGTTAGAATGTTTCATTAAATAAAGAAATTAATTATTTTAAAGTACCGTATTGTCCCTGAAACAGTTTTAAAATTAAAAAAAAATTATATTAAAACTTAGTAATTTTTATGCTGTCCCTACACCAAAGGTCTGAGGATCGAATCCTGGCCAGAACAAGATTTTATTAAGATGCTAGACCACACTGCTGTAGATCCAATGCGTTTATCCCACCGTCTATAGAACTGGGATGTAGATACAATCTTCTCTAAGCTACACCTTTCAACACCCGACCCCCCGGCCCTGACCCCCCCCCCTCGGGGGATAGAGACACAGGCGACATGTGACCACCACGGCGCTGATATCTTTATATCAATCACCCCAGAGGTGGGGGGTGTCTGGGGTGTGTGTGAGTGAGTGGGGCGGTGACAAGCACTTTAGAAATGCAGGACCCTATAATTAATAGATCTGCAAATGAGAGTGCAGGGAGTTGGGGGAGAGAAAAATTTCTAAACTCTAAAATGCGTTTTTTTCTTCTGAAAAATAAAAAAAAATTGTTTGTATTTCTTTTAAGCGTGGCTGAGCATGAACCGACCACGAACTGAGCCCCAAGTGCATGTTATTCCACCATTTTTTAAAAAATGCAAATCAATCTTCCTACCCTCGACTCCAAAGTTGACCATTAGGAAATTTTCCGGTAATTGGAAACTCCCGGATTTTTTTTTAGAATTGTCAGTTTATTTTGCAATTATTTAATGGCGCATTTCCGGTACTTCCGTGACCGGTTGTTGTTTTTTGTTTTCGTCAGTTGAAATAACCCAGAGTTCGGTTAAGTCCCGTCCCCCCTCCTCCTACCCCCACCCCCTCCGTTCGGTTACTCCCCATTCGCATTAATATTTGATTTCATCTCTTAAGCTGCCGTTCCCAATTACTGTCTTAAATTAAAATTGTTTTTTAAAAGTCTGCTTTGAGTTTGTCAATTCGCGAGAATTCGTTTGTGTAAAAAAAAAAAATGGAAATTGAACTATAACAAAACCTTTTGTCTCTGTAGTATTACTTTTAAAAAAAAAAACATCACATTCCTCGCACACAATGTTTTAGCTAATGCCTAAAATTGTTTGTTTTATTAAATTAGAATGGATATTTTTAATTTACTTTTGTTTTTCTTTATTAGAGATACCTCTTACTGTCATTACCTCAACACCACTCAACTCTTATCAACATTACCTACATCCCACTCTATTCGAATCAACATCATTCACCAACCTCCATTCAAACCATAGCCACCCACCCCTCACGCAAATCAACATTACCTACGTCCCTCCCCCAAGTCGCATCAACTTTACTTCTTACTCCCCTTCCCAAATCCCATGACCCCCCCCCCCCCTCCCCCCCCCCCCAACCCGTGTCACATGGCCAGGATAAATGTCCCGCTAATGCGCCCTGCAGAATTTTAAAAATCCACTTGCGTTTTAAAAATCACGGGCCTTCAATGGCCTCGAGGCTACAAGACGTCAATTTGTGAGGTGTCTGCCTCCGCATTCTGGTAATATCATTCCTAGGTTTCTGATTTCACGTCCTTAACTTAAACCTGCCCCCCCGTTCCCTTTCTCCCATCCCTCCCTCCCTTCCCCTGCCCCCTCTCGGCAAATGAACGAATGTCTTATTTATTAGGATTTTGGGAAATCTTGAAAAGAACTTTCAGAACCGGACCAAAACGCAGAAGAAGAAGAAGAAAAACAGCACCTCCAGGAATACACATAAATAAAAGAAATATGCTAATTTGTAAATGGGGCCCATTGACTCTTGAGGGTTTTTTTTGTGTGTGTCTGTAACTCATTGTAAAGATGTGAGAGTTTCAAGAGAAGGGAATGTTTTTTTTTTTATTTTCAGGGAGTAGTGGGATAGAAGGTCTCACTTGAGAAGAAGCACGAATCATATGACAATAAAATTGACTGGATTGTATTTGCAATTCAATGATATTCGGGTTTTTCCGCCATTGCTTCTAATAGTTTCATTTTTTTTTTTTTTGCTTTATTTCATTTTTTTAAGTCTTTAAACTCTAATATTTTAAATAGCTGTAAGTTGATTTTTATTCTTTAATGTTTTATTTTTAATTTTTTTTTTAAATTTCAGAATTCGTATTGAAAAGCAAGGTCCTTGATTTATAACACACTCTTAATTTCAAGCGCTTGATTACTGCTTCCATTTCTGGTAGTGTGAGCGGGTGGTGTTTTTTAATTTTTTTTATTTAAATCACGCAAATCTCCGCAAATCTCCGTAATGAAAACAGTGCCGGTGATTAACGTGTAGAAAATAGCTTTTGGAGTTTTTTGCATCGCTGATAGCCGAGCAGATCAGCGGATCAATGCGGACGTGCGAGAGAGCGTGATAGCCCGCCCCCCTGCTGGACTGATGCAACTAATGGTACAGGCCATTGAAAGATCATCTGATGACCTTGTGTAACGAAATCTCGACCCGGGTCGTGCTGTGGGACCTGGAGCGTTGTCTAAATTAAAACTCCCCCACCCCCTTCCTGTTTTTTTTTTCTCTTCTTCTACTGATGGGATCGGAGAAGATATCTGAAATGGCTTGGTTGGTTTTTTTGTTCCTTGTCGTTCCTGGAATGATGGTAACGGTTCTGGCGGCGGATATACATTATGCGATTCAGGAAGAGAGCCCGCCCGGGACGCTGATAGGGAACGTTCCAGAAGCGATGAATATCGCGAACCTCGTCTCCCAGGCCAACCTGCCTTACCTCAGATACAGCTTCCTCAGCGGCGACTCCTCTTTACAAAACTACTTCACCCTCGACGCCAAGACAGGGGATCTCAAATTATCCTCCACGGGGTTGTTGGACCGCGAGGTGTTATGCCAGTTCGACGCGACGTGTGTTATCGATCTCCAGGTAGCCGTTCAGTCTATTCAGAGCCAGTTTTTCCGGAAGCTTCTGGTCAGCGTTGACGTCATAGACATCAACGACAACGCCCCGCAGTTTAAGGAGAACTACACGACCTTGACCGTGTCCGAGTTGGTCCAGGTCCCCTCGTCGTTTCCGTTGCCTTCGGCGCTGGATAAAGACACAGGGGAGAATAACTCGCTTCAAAGTTATGAAATCGTCCCACAAGAAGGCCCGTTTGAGTTGTCCTATTCAAAATCAAACCCGAATCTCATGTTAAGAGTCATCAAAGAACTCGACCACGAAACTCAAGATAAATATTCGATAAAGATAATCGCCCGAGACGGGGGTGTCCCCCCTAGAGAGGGGATCTTGTACGCCGACATTTTTGTTGAAGACGTCAACGACAACGCCCCCGTCTTTACTTCCAGCTACGCCAAAGTCGTCGATGAAAAAGTTATCCCCGGGACGGTTCTACTGACCTTGACGGCGACGGATAGAGATTCCGGAAAAAATGGTCAGGTACGCTACAGCCTTAGCAGCCGACAACCGGAGTCCATCTTGTCCATGTTTAAAATCGATGAGCGAACCGGTGAGCTGAGAGTGATCGGGAATTTCCAAAAGGTAAACACAGAAGTGTATAAGATTGAAGTGGAAGCCAGCGATATGGGAGACCCGCCTTTCACCACCAAGACAACGGTGAACATCACAGTGGAGAACACCATCAACAACCCTCCCAAGATCGGCATCAGCTACTTCTCCAGTAATGATTACTCGTCTATTTCTGAATACGCAAACTTGGGCGTGGCCGTGGCGCTTATACAAGTCACCGATACGGACCGCGGCCCTAATGGGATCGTCCATTGTAATTTGACAAACCGAGGATATTTCGAGCTGCAGAGTTACGACGTGAAGGAGTACAAGGTCATCGTGGCTAAACCGTTGGACCGGGAAACCATCAGCGTGCATAACGTCACGGTGGAGTGCTACGATGCCGGAACGCCGGTTCTGAGTACGTCCCGGACGTTTCAGGTTCGCGTGACGGACGAGAACGATAACGCGCCGGTGTTTGTTGAAAAGTTAACCAACATCAGCGTGAAAGAAAACAACGAAATCGGCGCGCAGGTAGCGACGGTGCGAGCCGTCGATCAAGACGATCCTTCCACCGGAAACGGTCGCGTGACGTACAGTCTGGTCGGGGTCAGCGAAAACGAGCTCACCATCGACCCGGTGACCGGCGTCATCAGAGCCATGACGTCATTCGACTACGAGAAAAAACAGGTGGTCAATTTCACGGTAGTGGCCGAGGACAGCGGGATCCCGAAACGGTCGTCGACTATGGTCGTCTGTCTGAAAATCTTGGACGAGAATGACCAGGTGCCGTATTTCGTGCAAAGCCGGTTTTCTATGCGCGTCTCCGAGTCAGCCAAGCCAGGAGAGCGCATTGGGGAATTGACGGCTTGTGATTTCGAAGAAGGAGACAATGGCAGATTTGACATCACGCTTCAGCCGGGGTCCGGACGAATCAAGACGGTTCGCGCCGGAACCGGGAAAACTGGCAACAAGGAGGAGGATTTTAATTACGAAGGCATCGACGACCGGTATCTGCCTTTTGTGATCCGGCCAAACGGAAGTCTGATTCTCAGGGAGCTAATCGACTACGAGGCGATAAGCTCGTACGAGTTCGAGGTCAAGGTCACGGACAGAGGCGTGCCGCCGCTGAGCGAGACGGCCACGGTTGTCGTCGACGTGACGGATGAAAACGACAACCCGCCAACCGTCCTGCACCCCAACGTGTCCGAGGTTGTCCTGACGGCGCTGACGGGTTCCGACGCCCCGGAGACCTTGATGACGTTCGAGGTGGTTGACCGGGACAGCGGGCTGAACGGGTTGGTCAAGTTCGACATCACGGCCCGCAACGACAGCAGCAGGTTCAGGATCGACAGCAGCACTGGCGACGTCAGGAGGACTAAAGTCTTCACCGGTTAGTGCCTCAAAACTAGTACTAGTTCTCTCCCTTGGAAATGTAACTCATTATGTGCTGAGTTACTTAGTAGAGTTAACTCCCTTGTCTTTATCGCTCCCTCCCCTTTTGTTTTTTCTTAAACCCAACAATATTCTAAGGGGTACTAACTATAGTTACCCTTTCTGACCCGGCGTTCAATACGGCAGACAAAAGAGTAGAGTTCCTTAAAACAAACTACTCATATTTGTAGTAGAACGAAGAAGATATTCTTAGAAAAAATGTCTAGCAGATTACAACAGAAAATAAATCTTTATACGATTCTGTATACCGATTTTTAAATTAAATTTGAAAAGGCCATTCATTACATAATATCTAGCTCGCAGTAGTAGATATATTTTTACATTTCACATTTAGGGACCAGCTGATGTTTTATTTTTTTCACACTACAGGCCAAGACTCAGGCACCTACAAACTGACCATCATCGTCTACGACGAGGGGAACCCGCCCCTCTCCGACATGCGGACAGTGGTCATCCACATTGTCGGCGGCAACGGCACCGCCAACCTGCCCCGCACCGGCAGTGACCAGTACATCGTCATCGCCGTGACCCTCGTCTGCATCACCATCCTCCTCAGCGTCACCATCGTTCTTGTCATCGTCATCATGCGTCGGATCGACCGGCGCCGGAAGTCTGCCGGACACGGTGGGCCGGGCGGTCCGATGCAGTTCCAGAACGCCCGGGTGTGCACCGGGTTCAGCGACCCCATCAAGTTGGATAACTTCGGGCACGAGGGCGGCGGCGACTACAGGGACGAGGATGCTGGGAGCTTGGACAAGAAGGACATGAACGATTCGCGGTTCGGGTTTTCTTCCTCTAACGGCAGCTTGACCAAGGGCAACCCAGGGGGAGATCACCATCAAGTCATGGATGGACAATTTCAAGTGAGTTAATTTTCTGAAATTATTTTTTTTTCCTTCTCAATATTTTTCTTTTTTTTTTTATTTCGTGACATTTAAAACAATGTATTATTTAATACAGTTTATAAAAACTCAAAGGAAAAAAAAATGCGAAAAAAGACTAAAGAAAATCTCACCCTAAGGCTAGGAAAAGTCTCCGTTCTCTCGTTCTACCGTTTCTCTTCCTGAATAATTCAGATCGAAGAAACACGTTACGATTTCAAACAAACAGACATACAAAGACTCGTTGTTAAACTGCTAACATAAACAAGATTTCTAAAAATCAAAAAAATATTATGGTTCCCAGCTAAGGAATGAAAACGGTTTTAATTTTTAACTGTGGCTAGTTGTAAAAGACTTAATTATTAATAATCCCGTTTGTTATTTAAAAATATTTTTTCCATGCCTCATAATTTTTAAACTACCCTTACATTTTCATCGAAACGATTTCTAAAGGCAACATTTCACATTCAATGATTTAAATGAAAATAAAAACAGAGCAAAACATCACGCACAATTTCAAATTCATTAAAGATTTAAGATGGCCCCAAATTTAAGACATGTCTTTTAAACATTTCAATAATTGATATCAATCTTAAACCAAAACCCTTAAAAGGGCGTCTGGTCCGCCTAATAATCCCTCCTTAAAATTACGGTTAAATGATAGCATAAAAAAACCGACAGAAATTTCAGATTCAATTTTTTTTTTAATTTAAGGGGGTCTTCCTCTCCCTTCCCCCAAAACAGAAGAGGTGACGTGTAACATGTCATACTTGAACCACAAATTCGAGATTAAAAATCAATCAATCATGGTAGATTGCCATCTCGGTCTAGTCCACGGGAGCCACCAACACGACATTGCCGATTACTCGCATTAAAACGTTAAGACAGTTTTCTTTTCGTTGTGACATTAACATGTTACACGTCTTCAGCAAAGCTTTAAAAAAAGGGGGGAGGGGTCGGGATTCACTAATCAGATCTAAAGATTAAAATTTCATTACAATGTTTTATGAGTATCTGGATAGGACACGGAATAATTCGTGTTCCCCCCCCCCCCCCCCCTTACTCAACCCACCCATCCCACCCCAACTTTCCATACACCACACACACACATATTTTACATTAATTAACATACACACACATAAAAACGAAATCTAAAAACGACTAAGACGATTTTAGGCTTTGCATTCTTTACATTTTTTTATGCCTTAAGCGATAGACCTAATTTAAACCGGAATAAATTTTAAGCCTAAATATAACTCAGTATGTTGTTTTTTTATTTCTTCACCTAAAAATATCTACCTCAACAAACTTGTTAGTAGAGGATGCTACAGTTTTAACATATGCTTAAATAATTTGGGTAAACTTTATTTTTTTTTAAATAAAAATCATCTTGATTATATTAACAAGAGGGTACCTTAAGTAAAGATTTACACCGGAGAACTAAAAATTCCCGAGTTTAAAGTTTTTTTTTTTTTTTAAATATTAAAAAAAAAACTAGTGTTAAGATATTTGATAATAGGATTTTGAATTTCTATAAGAGTTTAAAGCCATTTTTTGATCGTACGAGTGAGTAAACATTCATTTCTCTTTGAAACCAAGAGTCAATCTAGTTCAACTGTCCTTCTCTTTGCCCAGCCAGAGTTTCTTTCAGGCATCTCTCCGAACGTAATGGAATTTATATAGAAAACATATATTTTACCAGTGTCTGCCCCCCCCCCCCCGGAAAATGTTGTTGTCCCACCCCCCCCCCCCCAGGGAGAAAAAAGTCTGGAAGAAACACTGTCTTTGACGACGCTGTACTCCAGATGACCACTAGCTACCCTTTTCAACCACATGACCACTCGCCTCCAAATCCGATCACGTGACCACTTCATCTTTCACCAAACATCTCTTTTTTTATCCCCCAACTGTTTTCAAGTCACCCAACCGTTCAGTCAAAACACCCCCAACAAAACAGAGAAAACTATCCGCTACATTTGTTTCTCGTCCTGCAGACATTTCGTTTTCCGGACTCCGGAACTCGACCGTCTCTCTTGAACTCTCAGATCTCACTCTTCGCCGCTTTAGATCCGGCGAATTCCACCCGGCTTGACCTTACGGAACCACCGGCCGTGACTTTATCACCCCTTCCACGCCCTCCGGTTTTTTTTTATATAGAAAAAAAATTCCAATAATGTTTATCCCCCCTTCTCTCCTAACCTCTTCTATCGCGTCGTATTTTCCCGCGCACAATGTGGTGACCACACCGTGACAAGGAAAACATTCTTGGTGAGTACCTTAAATTCTTAACGCGCATGTGCGTTCGATTTTTTTAGAAGGGTGAGCGTGAGAGAGTCCCCGTCCTTTTTATTGTGGACAGAGGAAGATTTTTTTTTTCACCCCCTCGTTTTCTCTTATGATCATGGTTTCTATCTTCCTACTCGCGCTTTTTCAACCCCCCCCCCCCCCCCACCACCTCAACTCTCTTATTCTCTTATTGTCATGGTTTCTATCTTCGCTTCCCGCGCACGTGCATCTGTAAACCACGGGGTGAGTCGTATTTTCTATAGGAAGCGAGCTCTGCCGAGTGCCGGCATGGTGTTTGTTTAGAGCGGGGATGATATTGGTGCCAAGTTTCCAGATCGGGGATGATCAGAGGCGGAGAAAATTTTCATGTAAAGCATATCACTTGGAGTTGGGTGATACCTCTGTGCGCGTCTTTCTAGTCTTTCTCTCGCTCACCCCTGGCGGTGACTCTCAGACGTGACTCACGCCCTCGCGTGTGCTCAACACGTGTGACATCAGATGTTACGGGCCATCTCCTGTAACCAGTTAGGACGTAACATTTGTTTTTTTTACAACAGACCTGATTTAAACAAGTGAGGTAAACAAAACAATACGATGCGTTGGCTTCTACGACTTAATTTTTTTTTACATTCAACCGGAAGTTATTTTAATCTTGACATTTAGCTCACTCTTCTAGTTGATAACAGCTTAAAACAAATTTCGTAATACCAATTGATTTAAATGAGCTTACTATTCAAGATAATTTGAGGTAATTTATAGATTTTTACGAGTACATTCCCTCTATAGAGCATCAACGCGGCGCCAAGCAAAGACGCCAGAATTGCATAACAAATTCAGAGGTGATTTGACATCTAATAAACAAACAACACACTCTTATCTTAACCTTGATTTCCCTGCCATCATTCCACGACCCTCGGGGAAAAAATAAAAGCTCTTGTCACCAACAACTGTTCAAAGAATAAAACCAATAATGTAAACCAACCTTTTTAAAGACATTTTGTCTTATTATTACAACCTGTTTAAGTAACTCGCCAAATACGCGTCAAAACGGGAAAAATCCGTTTAACTCAACGCGCCAAAAGGCAAATTCCCCGATTCAAGTAAGGTGTCAAACGGGAAACTCCGATTCATACTTTCTCTTTTACTCCACATCCAAGTTATTGGATGAGGTCATGACCCATACGATTTGTAGATCTACCATGTTTGTATGTAAGCGGCGACTTTTCTGTCATTTGTTGTTCTTTAGACATGCCATGCTAAAAAAAAATCTGACTGCGGTGGGGCTGTCGACGGCAGTGGAGGGGGTGCCATAGGGACCCCCAAAGTACCGTTTGTTTCCTTAGGAGAGGTATGTTCTCAGTCGGGGCCGGCACCTAAACAGATGGCGAGGCTAGTCATACCAAATAAGAGGGTCGGGGGTTATGGTAGAGTCAATATCGTGTGCCGTACGCGCGCGGGAGGAGGGAGGAGAAACGTAAGCAACTGACGACTTTCTTATAGACGGGTTAAAGGTGTACTATGTCGCTGGTTTATAAACACTCACTCGCGCGCGCACACATACACTCTCATATACACAATCACACAAACGGATTAGCCATATCACTTCATCTTATAGTCGGTAGCGCCAGTAATGATTATCTTGACCTTTAGGACTTAACAGCTAGGCATAGTGCTGACCACATTATCCCTAAATATACCGAGGTCACAGAAAGAGGTGAAATCTACTTCACTTTCCCCATAGACCGTCATGTTTGAAAAGAAACTTAGGACTAAAAATTAGTGCTACTGATGTGTAAATGTTAGGTTTGAAGTTAATTTAAGGGTTCCGTTTAGTGTTGAGATATCGCGTTAGATGTAATTTTGTTCAAAGACCTTCATTAAAATATTTGTAAAGAAGTTAATTCCAATATGTAGTTTAAAAACAAAACACATTATTAAAATTTCAAGAAATAAAGATTAGATGTAATTTCAACCAGAGATCTTCGTCAAATTGGATATAATTAGTTATATCCCACCCTCTCCGCCTAATGCGCCATTTAAAAAAATCCTATTTAAAAACAAACGAAATAAAAATGTAGCTCGGGAATTTTCGCTGTATCGAAAGTGAAAGTAGGATCTCGTAATCTATACGTGCAAGATTTAAACGTATGTAAACACCACCCACATTCTCCTCCCATCAATCCCCCCTCTACACTCTCACACACACAGATACACACACACACATGCACTGAAGAATTAGATTTCTCACTTCACAAGCTTATCGGGGCATTGTGTTTTAAACTGGGCCACGCATGCTCTGTAATTTAGTTGTGGCGTCTGAATTGAATAATTAGTCTTACGTTTCCACTCCCCCCCCCCCTCGTCTTCGCCCCCCACGGCCCGGGGTTTCTGAATGGATGCAATTTTCGTAATTGTGCAATTTGTCTTGTGTTTATTCGTGGAATCGAATTCAAAGTCACGTAGCGAGTTAACGAGAGCGAGAACTCGACGCGAGGCTCGGAGCCCTACATGCGCTCATTACCATTGGGTGGGGGACGAGGGTCAGGAGTACCCTCGTGTGCCCCCCGGGCGACCTGGTTTAGCTATTTGCCGAAAGTCAACAAATAGTTAACAAAACTGTTTTATTGAGTTCTACTTTTTCTATTTTTTTTTAATCTGTTAAAAAAACAATTTTGTTGAACTAGGGTAATACATTGCTGTATTTCTTAACGCTTCATAAACTATAAACTATTTTATTTGACTACACTCCATTGTAATTTTTTACTATTGAGATTTTTAAAGTGTAATACTAAAGAGACACGGTCAAGCTATCTCCGAAATCCAACAAAAAAAAAAAGAAAATCTAAAAACTATTTTAGTGAGTCATAGTATATTAGTTTCAAATAATGTTATAAAAATCTACAGTAGATCATATTTAGTACACGTTTGCTTATTAAATATTTACACCAGAAATTTTAGATTATTTTGCGACAAGAAATTTTAGAATCTAGATCTATATATGTTTAGATATCCGATAAAAGTAAATTCGAAAATAAAACATAATTGTTTCGAATACGTTTAAACTTTCAACACAATTTTCTCTTTTTTTTTCTCCATGTCTATAATATTGTGTCGTGAATATAATTCTTCGCATCCTTATTTTGAATAATTATCATTTACATTTTAATCCTTTAAATTTTTTTGTTGACAAATGAAAATCTTTCTCACGCAGAAGGACTTTAAAATATGCCACAACCCGTTCGCTTGCAATAGATGACCCTCCACGCTAAATACCCTCAGAGTCCAATTTGTGTTGAAAGTTTTGTCAAGGAACCCCACACCACGGGGCGGACAGCCGGGCAAATATTTGACCCCCTGGTCTTGAGTTTCTGGCCATTTGTCCGACACCCGCGCCCCGGACCATGCCGGTTTTTTTTTCTTTTTCAATGCCGGTTCTCCGGCTCATGCCTTCATGAAACCGGATCCGAATTCGCGGGGGTTAATTATAAACATTGTCATGAAACTTCATGTTGAATTCCATTCCGAACCCAGATGTCATGTCGAGTACTTCTTTTATTTGATCACGTAATCGATACTGTTTATATATAACGGGAGTATGAAGTTACTTGCTGACATGGAATCGTGAAGTTTGAGTATCGATTCGGGGAAGCGTCGATAAGTCAAACAGGGGGGTATTCGATTACCACTTGCCAGGATGCGCGCGGTGTTTGTTTGTTGGGCCCTGGCCACCCGGCAGAGGTGTGAGAGGTAAAGTGGTGATAAAACACCCATCCATTAACCCTCCACATGCCCACCTTTTAGTTGGGGGTGGGGGGATGGTGGTTGGTGGTATGCGTCATAGTAAAAACTTTTTATTTTGGCATTACTTAAAGCTTTTACATCCGTTTGCTTTTACTATCGGGTACTTTTTTTCGGACCCTGTGGCCAATAAGATTGTAGATGAAGTAGAGTTGATCTTTTTTTTTTATGTGAGACCGGAACACGCTTGTTGAATATTGAGCTGTGAAGTTTTTTTTTAGGCACCTTTGGAGCTTTTGAATAAGTCGCAATAAATATGTTCATATTAGCCTAAAAACATGTTCATATGGGCCTTCTTTCTCTTGTCAACTAGAATAAAGACCAGACATCCTTCATTAAATCATTGATTCTTCTGAAACTATTAATTCTGTGGTATTTACATATCTGACTATTTTATAACCTATAACTTTTATTGTATTGGAAAAAAACAACAATTTCAAAAGCCGGTTTCGTTCTACTGATATAAATTAATCCTTATACACCATTTTCTTTAAACAAATGTTATGAAAACTCTTACCCAGATAGCCCTTTTAACACTTTGAACCTAACTATAACCTAACACCTAGTCGGTTAGCTATAACTTAGACAAAAATTGACACTTTTTACAAAATGATGAAATGTTTCCTGTGCCATATTTAAACTTTAAATTAAAGACTTCTTCACGCGGCTATGTATATAATCATTCTCTTAAAAAAAAATAAAAGCAACTGTTAAAAATAGATTTTCTTTCTCTAAGCGGGACTTCCCGAAACGCCGGAAATATTAGGTAAAGGGGGACCACATCATTTTCTTTCACGATTCCTTGGCGGCTTCAATAAAAACGCGTTCCGAAATTTTAAAAGGCTTAATCTCCCTTTAATTATTCAATTTTCAACTTATCTCCCATTTATCTCCATGTGGCGAAGTGTGATATAGTAGATAATAGGGTCGAGGGGGGGGGGGGAGTTGGGTTTGATGTGTGAAGAAAACATCTGCTTCCCCTTCACCCTACCACTCACACACACACATTTTCACTCACACTTTCAACCTCCACCCCTGCCCCACACAGATTCTCCCACCACATCCCGCACTTTTCTCTGCCCCCACACGCATACTCACCCACATGAACTTCTATTCACCACACCTACCCCACACATTCCTCCACACCCCCCCCACACACACACATTCTCGACCCACACATACTCACCCACATGAACTTTTATTCACCACACATCACCCCACATCCCACACACACGTTCCTCGACCCCACACATGCACTTCAATTCCTCACTCCTAACCCCGCACACTTTTCCCGAATTTTCACTACTCACCCCCCCCCCCCCACACACAATTCCGCCCTCCCCCCCCCCCCCCCCCCCCCAATATCCACATGCTCTCACTCCCTACGTCAGCAGTATTCTGTAGATTCTCATCTTCCTCTAAACTCCCCATCTTCCCTAACTCAGGCCCGCCTGTGAGAGAGATAATCCGATTTCAAGTCGAATCTTCAAATTTGAGAAAAAGGTTTAGTTTATTTTTTTAATCATTCAGGAACCTTATCCTGTAAATTAAAAAAAAAAAGATTCAATTTCGTTTCAATTTATACGCCTGCAAACAAATGAAAACATCTCTAGAAAAAAATGTTTTATCTATTAAAAAAAATAGAAAAAGAAAATTGGAATCGTGATAATAATAAATAAAACAAATAGAAAATAAAAAGCGTTCAACTAATTATTTTGGATAGTGTTACTTATAGAAATAAATTGCAGAGCGTCAACTAGGATAAGTTTTCAAATTAATTTGTTACTGCATTACCCACCTACCTCCTAAAGGTTCATATATCCGTTTTGTTATGAAGAAGTAAGCCTAAAGGAAGAGGTTTTGATTTAAATTTTAAGCGTGTACACAATAGTATACTAGTATACAAGAGTATTTGTTGGTTTTTTGGTTTTTTTTCTCGAAACCTTTTTTTTTAGTCTGTCTCATCGCCGATGAACTCTTATATACATCCGATATTAGAACTTGCGCTTTATGGGAATAACTGTTTATGTTCTATTTCATTAGTGTTGGTCTATTGTTTAATAAGCTTCGACCCATCTGGGAATTGCTATATATGTTCTACGCTGTCTGGGAATTGTTTTACAAGTTCTACGCCGTCTACTGTTTTAGAACCTCTGCGCCGTCTGGGAATTTATTGTATAAGCTCTGTGCCGTCTGGGAACTGTTTAATAAACTCCGCGCCGTCTGGGAACTGTTTTATAAGCTCTGTCAACACCGCGTTAACAAAAAAATAGAGCACCGGTAATTTAAAAACAATCGCCGGCTCCCGCGGTAAGGCGCGAATCAAAACACAAGAAAGCACCTTCTTCGAAACTGCTTACGTCCCCTCCTACCTCTCCTGCGCCATCTGCGCACTTAACAGCGTAACGAGCCGAAAAGTAAGCTTTCATTTAATTAGCACCCTCGAAAAAATAATTAACTTACCCTTCGCCTAGAAAAAAAAAATCCAAATGTTAATTTTAAATTATAAAAACAAACTTGCCAAATTTCTTTTGCATGTTTGCCGTTAAGCCCCGCCCATTAGCGATAAAATTCGAATTATTCTAAGCATCGCATTTCGTTTTCGCTCTCTATCCGTTTGTTATTTTTGGGCAGGAACCCCGGGGCTAGGGTGTCAGGAGGGTGTAGGGTGGGGGTCTGCCAGATCTCTTTTTCATAATGACTAATCACCGGAGTGAGCTGTATTGAAAAAAAAATTAGCTTGAGAAAATATTTTTAATTTATTAAGAAATAACAAACGACTTTTATATTTCATCTTGAGAGTGACTTCCGGTTTTAATTAAGGAATCTGAACAAAGTGTTTTGGCTGCTTTCTTTTTTTTTCTTGTTACACATTTTTCTCTCTTTATCTTTGTCCAAGACAAAATTATCCACATCTCCATATGATATATATTTTGCAATATCTTATGAATTATGTAGGCTTACATCATTTTTTAAAGCAAAAAAAAAAAAAAAAAAAAAAACAACAACTTACGTATTGTAAGCGTATGACAAAATAATGAACACATATAGAAGGTATGTTTAAACTACAAAGAACCATCAGGATACCGTAATGCTGTATGTCCATGGTGCTTTAAATGCTCATTGAATCTATAACCTTCAACTACGCTTGTGAATTAATGGGAGTCCCCCAGGTCTTGCCTACTTCCATGGTTCATTCAGTGTCCAAAATATGAACCACCTAGTCAGCCATATAACGGGATGACCGCAATCCACAGTCTAAACGAGAGTATGTTTTTAATATAAGTGTTTTTAATTACTTTATATATTTCGTTGACTCGTTCAATATGGTAATCTTAACCTAATTAGTCAGGAAGTGAATTCCAAATTTGTGTAATTAATGAATTTATTTCCCAAATGTGTCGACGCTGGAGTCAGTTAAGTCAGACTGGTGCGTCTAAAACGTACGACTCCTCCACCCTGCTAATTACGTGGCACTAATCTCCATGGCTTCTAACCCTTGACCTTAGTGTTTATTCACGCGCTGTGAAGGGGATGCTGGGAAAACTGTCTCTGTCTTGACCGCCTTTCTGGGTTACCATCCTGGGTTAGAGACTACACTTTTTACTACCCCGGCACCTGCTACGGCTTCTAAAGAGTGGGGCTGGGAGATTTCTCGCCCCTTTTATTTTTAAAAAGTAAACCTTTTTTTTTACTTTTTATCATCATTTAGTTTTATACTTTTCATGAATAATAGTCACGGGCGGACACGATTCGAGATTAATTGCACGAAAATTTAGATGATCACGCGGAATGTAATTTCTTAAATTTAAAAATAATTGGCTGAAGTAGAGGGAAAATAACTTAATTTATTATCGCGGTTTAAAATGCCAACACTAACATTAAAAGTGTCATTAGCGAATTTAAATGGAAATTAAAGATATATTAGAAACTTGTCCACGTGCAATAAATTGCCTCTGAAACTAATTTCACATGCCTAGCCGAGATTCGAACACTGAACTCTAGTAGAACTCAGTGCCAGGTCACTTCGTTCTGTGTTTGTTTTTTGCTTTCTTTTATCTTAAAAAAATTCCTCTAACATAAATTATATGTCTGGGACTTACATTGTATATCCAATATCATGCACTTGAATGTTTTGCATGCTTTGAAAATATAGACAAAGCCAAATTTAAAGCCGTCTAAATTTTCTGATACACAATTTGATATGATTGGCCTGGCAAGCTAAGATGGCCGCCGGTTTGTTTTGAAAAGTTAACGGCTTGAAAATCTTGCCGGCGTGACGAAAGAAAGGATGTGTTGAGTGCAGACACATCTTTGATCTTTTAATGACTTAAAAAAATGAAAACTAAACAAAACAAATTTGCGAGGCGAGTAGCGATATTAATTACCTGGTTAATTCATCTTTGACGAGCCTTCTGACGATAATCTTCGATTGTTGTGTTTAGAAAGGGGAAGACAATTTTTTTTATTAAATCAAGGGAGACTAATATTATGTAAAGATTATACTGGTTGTTAAAGAAAAGGGGAGACAATTTCAAGGGAAACTACTATTATTTAAAGAATGTTCTTATTGTTAAAATATGAGAAATAGCATCGCTACGTTCTCTACCCGAGGCATGCAACGAGGGTTTAAATTGCGCCAAGTGGAAAAAAGAGCCCGGCTCGCCTTGCCGAAAACATCGAGGGATTGAGTACTCACAGATCATGATACTGTAAGCATGAGAACTTTTCCGTTACCGCGGCCACCCAGAGTACCCCCGGCCGATTCCTTCACGTCAGATGGCAGCGTGAACTCGAGAAGTAATGCAGAAAAAAGATCGCGTTTGTTCCGCCATTACGCACCGGGACGCGCAAGCTATACGCACCTAGCGTATGGGAATAACAGTCAGTCTGGAACCCAATTATTTGCTTAAATTGTCTATCAGGCGTTACGCCGGTGAAATAAAAAAAAAAGGCGTTGGAAGGGTAAAGCGGGGCGCCGGAATGTTGCGCTCACGAGAGAGTTTTTAACATCATTTCGTGAGCTTTGAGGAAAACATTGATGTAACGGTGTTTGAGTTTTGAGTAGCGTTAGAACTGCTCACGTGAGGGAGATGAGTGGGGCACATTGAGAGCGTGGAATACGGTTCGGGTCTGAGAAAATAAACGATAATAGGGCGGAGAAAAGGTGGAAATTAACGGAAATAATTAAAAAAACTCTAAACAAAAATAAATTGCCGTGGAAAAAACGAAATATTAATTTTATAGATTTTTATATTTTTAAATTATATAGTTAAGATTTATTTTAAGGCTTAATATACATGGCAATACCATTGAATATTGTTAATGTGAAATGTGATCGGCGTGGTCGAGTCGGTAAGGCTAATTGAAAAGTCCCGAGTTCGAATCCATACTGAGTAGTTAGATTATATTTAAAGGGGTTAATATAAATGGCAAACCATTGAATATTGTTAATGTGAAAGGTGGTCGGCGTGGTCGACCCCAGGGCAAATCAGGCTCAATAGTCAAGGACAGCAGCTAATCTAGGAGAGAATAAAACTCCATAATCAAATAAATGCTGCCTTTTAGTTTGTTCTTGGTTGGACTTAATACCTAATTGTGTTTGGAGGTAAAAAGAAAGTATTGTGAAAGAAAGTGTATTATAGGTAATAACATAACCGATTTCTTTTTTATTCGCTAGTTCGTCAGTAAAAGAAAAAAATCCGAACTAGCGAGTTAAACTAGTTTTTGTTTCCTGATGGGCCTCAACAGATGCGGCGAGTTATCCATCTAGCCTCGGTGTGTCTGTAATAGACAGAGCGCGTCGCCCGCTCGTGTAACAGACAGACCACAACGTGTGTTCATGTAACAGGCAGACTGCAGACTTTCTCTATCTCCCACAAAGGTTCGCGTCAAAAAAGTTTTTGTCTGAAGTTGATTTTTTTTTTTGTTTCTTTATGTGGGAAAAATTATTTCTTTCTAAATCATTATAGAACCAACAAGGTTATAAATATCAAAACATTTCTTAGTTGAACTCATATTAAGTCTATTACCAATACATCTTCATTATAACACATTAATTTATATTTTAAAAGAAATAAATTTTCGATCTTTAGACCACCCACATTGGGATTTCCCGAAAGTTATTAATAGACCGCCACTAAAAAAGGACAAGTGAAGATCGCTTTACCCCAAGTGCAATCAATCTGCTGATTGTGACAATCGCTCACTGACACCTTCTTCCCTGGTCACGTGTCTTACAACTTCCGTTTCCTGTTTCTATCGACTGCGTGGACAACATCATAAAATGACCAACTCCTTGATGGTTTTTGAACCCCTCCCAGTTCACGACACCCTCATTTTGACACTGACCAGCCCACTCGTTGACGTGAAGGGTCTCTTGACCAGTCCGTACGACGCACTGGTCAGCGGCTATGTTAAAAAGACATCCGTCGATAGAGTGTCCACTTCGTCATCTTATCCACTTCAGGGTACTGATTTTAGCTGGATCAGCATATGGTCTCACGACAAGTCTAATTACCGTACTTGTTGGTTTAGCCGTATTGAAAAGATAATAATTTTCTTTAAGATTTTTCTGAAAGGGCCCTTTTCAAATTCATGAGGTCAACAGAACAGATGGAGTCGTAGCTTAAGAACTTGAGTTGAAGGCTGTGCTGTTACCGAGATTCGAACTCACGTCCTCTGTGTTACTATAGTTTGTGCAGTGTGCACCACTACAGAAGGTGAATAAGAAATAGAGAAATACTCTTTGACAACAAGCACAGAAACATATTAAAACTAAAACAGACGCCATGATAACTGTTCTTAAAGTTTCGAATTGTTTCAGAATATTTTGCCTGTTAATATTTATCTTATATATTTTTTATCCGAAATACATTATCTTGAAATATTATTCCAGGAAACAAATGTATATCGTAGGCTGCACAATCACTGTTATCCATGGGTTTTGAAAAAGAAATCTAACGAATTACCCTGGCAATTAAATAGAAAAGTTTGCTGGCCGGAAAAGGTACGCGGTCCGAAAGTGTGAACAGCTAACCTAGCACATGTACCGTGCGTTCAACGTCAGCTTACACAGAAGTCACGAATCGTTTATATAAAATTAATTTATCGAGAGAGTAGTGTGGACCTTGGGGCGAGTGTTTACTAAAAGTCATGCGGGGAAGGGGGGGGGGGGCTACTTTTACTTTTAGATTAGTGCGTTTGTGTGTGGGGGGGGGGGGGCTTCTATAAACCACGATAGGGGCTTCTTTAAGAATAGGGTTAGGTGGATTTTATAAGAGTAAAAGTGTGGGGGGGGGGTCTCCTACAAAACCAAGGGTGGAAGGGAGAGAGGTGGGGGGGGGGGGGGGGGTCAGCCATAAGTCTTGGGACCGGTGGTTCTTAAAAAACCAGGATGAGAGTCTCCCCTATAATACCTAGGGGTGCCAGGCTAAATAACGAGATCAAGATGAGCCAAAACGTAAACCCAGCCCGTCCCATCTTTCCGCACGCGCCAAGTCCCGGAGTCTGCCGGAACCATGGCCGTGCCAGATTTCTGACCAGTGCCCACCCCCGCAGCATTAGGATAATAACAATCGATTAATACATAAACCGGAGAAGATAATGTCCGTCCCGGAGCTAGCCCGACCCCACCACCGACCCCCTCATTATTCTCAGGCTGTCATCTTCTTAATTGTCGACCGTGTTCCCAAGTCAAAATTCACTACGGGCTACAAGGAGTTTCCTCCCATATATCCCAAAAAAAGCCAGCAGGGGCTATAACTCTGGTTTAATGGGCAGTCAAGTAATAATTGGCAGATCGCCTTGATGGAATTTTTAATTATAATTACACGGATTAAGCGTATGTGTGCTGGGTTTTGTTTGCTTGTTTGTGTGTGTGTCTGTGGCAGATAGATTGTGACGAATTATTGAACACCAATACTATTTTGTATTGGCGTAGTAATCTTCAGGAATATGCTGCATCTTTTTTCTTTTTACACCCGGCCCTCCCTGGAGATCGTGGGTCAGTTTTGTTTGGATGGCCAGACCCGAGCCTTGGCCATAAAATGTGCTGCTGCTCCTAATGGCCTTCGTGTCATTAACCCCTTTGGCCAAGCAGTCATAACATTTTGTCCGGCAGTTAGCCATCTCTCACACGTTTCGCAGAATCGTTTACTTCCGTTTCCCATCTTCTGTTAACCCTTTATACACTGGTTTAATTCCAAATGTTTCCTTACTGAAAAAAAAATGATGAAGTAAATTACATTAGACTGTATGCGGTTAAGTTTATATGAACGTATATTTTAAAATAATCTTTTAAAGAAAAAATGTATTCTTCATTATTTCAATTTTTTTTTAAATTTCTTAAGCTGTTTTTAACTAAAGCCATTTTAAGAACGACTCGACAAAACATTCAACTTTTGCTGACAAGAATTCCGTAATACGAATATCAAGATAAAATATGTCCGATCTGTGCTCCTGGTATAATCGTCAATGTTCTGTGTAGATTGGCCAAATTTTTTTGAGTCTCGCGGTGTTTTGTCTGGAGTTTAAGTGCCAGACATATTTTGTCGGGTAATATTTTGACACGGAACCCTATCAATAGCCACTTTAATCTTGTAGAGACCCCCCCCCCCCCCTCCCCGAGTCTAAAACTGCTAATCACACCTTTCGGCGTTGTGTTTTTTCTCTCTAATTTTTTTATACTTGCAGTTGTTTTTCTATTCTATGCAATTCTATTCCATTCTACTCCATTTTATACCATTCTATGCCATTCTATTCCATTCTACTCCATTTTATTCCATTCTATTCCATTCTATTCCATTCTATTCCATTCTATTCCATTCTATTCCATTCTATTCCATTCTATTCCATTCTATTCCATTCTATTCCATTCTATTCCGTTCTATTCCATTCTGTCCTGCTCTGCTCTGCTATACACCATCACCCCCCCCCCCAATGTTTTGTTTTCCCACAAGTTAGTGTTTACATATCGTATGGCTGCCGTAGGTTCAAAATACATTAATTCCCCTCGTGGTAATAGCACGCTGTACAAGAAATTGCTAATCGCACTCGGTGTTACCGTTTCTCATACCACGAGTGTGAGCTCAATAGCAAGGGGACATTACTCGAGGTCACTTGACGGTTAACAACCAAGGGCGACCACCCCTGCCGCCACGCTCTTAATCCCCAAACTCGGACAGGGTAGCTTGTGCCGGGACATGCGCAGTGGCAGCGTGGCCGCGTGTGTCGGACATAGTTACGACTTCCGGTTCCATAGATCACGTGAGATATAAAACGAGATGTCCCCCTCGCCGATGAATAAATTCTGCAAAAAGGGACGTCACCCCTGCGCCTTCCGGTGTTGCAAATCACGGCTTTCATCCCCTTGATGAAGAATGTCCAGCACGCCATTACGCTGATACTGGCATATAAATCAACAATCCGGCGCGCTTTCTTAAATCTGTAGAACAAAAACCATAGGACGACAGCTAAGGGAGAGAAAAACCTACAACTTGTAAAGGGAGATAACCTAGCCTATAGCGGAAACTTTATCATGCCATGCTAAACTAACACACCCCTTTCTCTAATCCGGTTATATATCTCTCCCCATGACATACATCAGCTAATGACATCACTCACCAGTGACATCTACCATCTAATGACATCTAAGGTCATCGATCGCACGACACTGACCTTACAGTGTTTACCATTTGTTTACATACAGACACCGTCCGCCTATTTAACCCTTCCTTATCTACTTTAGACTGCAGAAAGCATTCGTTAATCAGACGATCTAATTACACTAATTATTATCCGTAATCAGTTAATGATAACACATTTCAAATGTCATAGCAAAGTATATATGTATACATACCTATATATATATATATATATATATATATATATATATATATATATATATATATATATATATATATATATATATATATATATATATATATATATTGGTGTACGATCTGTACATGCGTTGGATGTAATGAAACTGTTTATTCAACATTCTGGTGTAATTAGCCTGTGGTTTAGGGTAGCCGGGTGTGTAATTGGCCGGTTAATGGAATAGACTAGAAATTGGACCCCACGCAAAACACGGTGGAATGGTAGTAAACTGGTCTCCGGTGAGATTCCTGGAGAGGTGGGAGGTCGGGGGGGGGGGTCTTTGAAATGAGTAGGCACGGTTTATTTATTGAGTTACGGACTAGAGGTTGTCGGGGTGGCGGTAATAGGGTGTAGATTTACCGTGAGGTACGGATTTAGAGTCGGATGCATCAAAACATACATTATTGGTAAACATCTTGATTCGTTTTTTTTTTGTTACATATTATTTACGAAGTGTCTACTCGGAATAAGATTTTTCGGCAAAAAAATAGTTCTGCGCATGCACAGTGACCTATGGCTAGGGTTAGGGCTAGAATGAGGGTTAGGGGTAGGATTAGGGATAGGGTTAGGGATAGGATTAGGGATAGGATTAGGGATAGGATTAGGGATAGGATTAGGGCTAGGGTTAGGGTTAGGGATAGGATTAGGGATAGGGTTAAGGATAGGATTAGGGTTGGTATTAGGGTTCTGCGGTTGTAAACACACGCATGCGCAGTACCATCGAAAACATCGCCGCTAAGTCGTAGTTTCTCTCCATTGCGCATGCGTATCGCATGCGTATCTTATTCCGACTAGAATCGGCCTATTATTTAATACAAAATATATTGTGTCAAATATAATCAAATGACTTTACCTTTATACACATTCCTACAATTTAACAGTATGTAAAACCTATAACAGGCGCATGCACTATACCTATAGTAACCCTAGCTATACTCCAATACCCTAACCCCCAATCCTAACTAACAAATCTTTAGTTGGGCCTTTTAAGCGAAAACTAATGCTAAACACAATCCTCTTAAAAGCCACACTTAGCTTAAATTCCACCCCCCTTCCCCCCACTTTAACATCACCCTAACCCTCCCACCCCCATTTCTCATCAATACTCTCATTCAAATTGTATTCCACTATGCAAATCAGGCAACAGACTTTAAAACTATGAGCTTTGATTTAGAAACGGGGCAGTAATAATTTAGTGACGCGATGTGCGCACCGGCTCGCATCGTGGCGCGAAATGTGAAAATGATGAACGGGGTATCGCGGTGACCTAGTCACCCAGCGGTATCGATTGCTGCCTCTGGCCGGTGGGGGTGTGGGGTGGGGGGGGGGTCGGGGACTGAGTAGAGGAAAAAAAATATAGGACCCTTTCTCCTAGAACTGTAATCTAAATGGTTTTGGCTAAATTTCTCAGATTCTCGAACTAATCTGGTTTTAGCCAGGTTTCATTAAGGGAGGGTGGGGGAGGATGGGTGGGGGGGGGGGGGGGTAGTGTGTGAGTGGAACGGGAAGTAAAGCCGGATGAAAAAATGAATCGTTAATGTAGTGTATTGACACTGGCTTGAAGGCGTAAGTACAGCAGATCTGGTAATTAATTTGGTGCTTGGTAGCTACTGTTTCCAGAGGGGGGAGGGGGAGAGGGAGAGATAGAGATAGAGAGGGAGACAGAGAGAGAGAGAGAGAGAGAGAGAGAGAGAGAGAGAGAGAGAGAGAAAAAACGTCTTCGACCTTAGTGATGTAGTGGTTTTCAAAGTTTTGTTTATTTATAGGCTTACTCGCACTCTCGTTCCCACCCCTGCCCTATTACTTCATCCAAATGTGGTGTGGGTTGTTTTTTTTTCATATAGATCATCCCGTTATTTTAACTCAGGAAATCTCCAAATATCGTTTCTTTCTCTTCTTCACCTCCTCTCTCTTTCTCTCTCTCTCCCCCCCCCCCCCTCTCAAAAAATAAAATAAATGAAATAATACGTTATTGCCACTATCCTTCCAGATACTATCAAACCACATTTCTTTAACAAAAACGAAACTAAAAATGTCTTTTAAATCCTTTTACTTCCGGGCATCATTTCCTTTAGCTTCATCCAAACTTCCATAACACGATCAAATACAGACCACGTCAGAATGGCCATTTTTTAAAAAGGTCCCCCCCTCATTTGTCATCAAAACCGCCATACAAAAAAGGTTTTCGACAAGCAACAATAGCTGCCACTAGACCGGGCTACTCGGAGTTGGGGGGGGGGGGGGGGCGTGATGTTTGTTGTAGTGGGACATCCTAAGATTAATGGCATTTGTCTTCCCAGATTTTTGAAAAAAATCCTTTCAGATTTCAACAGCTAAAATATGAGAACCTATCATTTTAAAGGGGGGTAATTGGTGCGTGGGTTAGACGTGACGACACAAAAAAATTAAAACATTCATCAGACGTGAAGGATGTGCGGAGTGGATGAATATTTTAATTTTGATGGGGGAGGGGGGGTAGTGGCGTATAATAGCGATACACACCTTCATTTTAATATGTACCAACTTTTAAAATATTTTTTGAAAAAAAAAACATTCTAGAGATAGCTAAAGAAGGTTCATATAGGGATACGTGGTTCCTAAAAACAAAGCCGTACCGAAAACCTTGGTCATTCCTAAATAAGGAATGATGGATAGCGCAATGACAGTGGAAGTTTTAAGGGGAGCATCTACATAGCTCAATACTACTAAAGTATTAAACATTTCAATTCGCACATAACTCAATATAAATATATGCGTGCTTTAGTGGGTCCAAATTAGTTTTTTCTTAAATTTAAACTTTTACAAAAACTTAAGCATGGAAAATAGGTCTTAGGACCTCATAAAACCTGCTGGGGTCTGTCCGTCAGGTTGTCAGTACTGAAACTACGTTCTCTAAAGGCCATAAAAATAATCTCAAAGCCTTCCTCGGTCTTTAAATGTAGCTGAATGTTTTACGGCTTAGCGAAAAAAACAAAGAAATCCTACTTCATCTGCCATGTTGCCTGTCATGTTATAATGAGTAATTTACTTACAAATTTTAACTCTAATATCACGATCTAACCTCATGTGTAACATTTTCATTTTGACGTTTTTTTAAGTTTACTTAAAATACTTTAACACGTACACCAACACACGCCTATGGTAGTCACAGCATTTGAGCAAAAAAAAAAAATTAAAAATTCCCCCATAATTAAGAAAAACTTTTTTGCACCCCCGGGGTGAACTTGAAGAGAAAAAAAATAAGTCCAGGGAGCGAGAATGTCAATTAGCGAGCCGTCAAATCCTCCGTTAATTGAAGATGATGACGCTGTTTAACTAATTGACTTACGGATCATAAACGAGGGTCATCGGGAAAATAATAATGTCCGCGGGCGATTGAAAAAAAAAGTGTTTTAAAAAGTTGGACGAAGAATCCCCGGAGGTGGAAAGCGAAACCGGAACTACTATGGAAGACACGTGGATCAAGATGGTGGATTACTATCGTTACTATGGTTACTACCTTCATCTTTTATTTTAATTATTAAAAAAAACTAAATGCCTACTTTATAGATTATATTGTATTATATTGCATTAACCTCACTGCAGCTACCATTTGGAGATTATATTAAAGATATTTAACTTTTAATAAAGCGAATTAACTACTTAGAAAGAAGTCAAGCATATATTTAGCTTGAAACAGTAAAGCTATTCATTGAGCGTGTCTACGTGAGTAGTCTAGACGTGTTTTATGTGTGTGCTCACACGGCACCAGTTCTACTTTAGCTGGGCTTGGTCCACACAGAGACCCTTTATTCACCCCCTACCCAACCGCTGACTCAAATCCAACTTGGCCTCAAGATTTAACGAGATTTTTTAAAATCCGCTTGCAGAATTAATAATTATCCCCCTTTGCCAAAAAATAACCGCGATTCCCTCATTATAAAACTCGCGAAAATAGTTTTTTAAATTTTTATTTTTTATTTTGTAAGACTCGGAAACAATGGTATTTTAAGAATAATTTATCGCGTAAATCCACTAGTAACATATTTCTTAGTAACAACGTAAAAATATAACTTTCCGTAAAATGTAGGCCCTACTATAAAAAATTTATTTCCCCCCCTCTAGTGATCAGTGTAAACAGATTTTACCGCCCCCCCCCCCCCCGAACGAAATGAAATTTATATAATTTATATAGAAAATATATACTTTTAACAGTGTCCGCCCCCCCCCCCCGAAGAAAGTCTACCCTCCCCCCCCCCCCCCCCCCGAAAATTTCGAGTGCCTCCCCGGAGAAAAAAAAGTCCGGAAGAAACACTGAGTGTAAATGATACACTTAAGTTAGAACTATTGAGGGTACGATAAAAAAAAACCAACATAAACTTGGCATGAGATGTAAACAAAACAAATCACGTGACTCTGAGCTTTGTTGTTGCCAAATTGACGACACACTGATTAGAATGGGATGGTAAGGGTTTTGTTTTGTTTCGTTTTAAGTAACGTTATACCTCATCGTTTAAAAAAAAAGTTTCCTCGTGTTTTGGGTAATTCCCCTTATCTTTTCGTGTGTTTAGACAAACCGCTTACGTAAATATAAACGTAATGAAAGAACCTGTGCCTCAACGAACACGCACAATCGCACACACTATCTCCATGTATATATATATATATATATATATATATATATATATATATATATATATATATATATATATATATACATATATGTTTATCTATACTACATAAAATGAGAAAGATATATATTATATATAGGCCTACATAGAGAGAGAGAGATAGAGGCATGCAATATATACATACATCATTCTATCACACAGGAATTTATTGAGGACAAAATGCTTAATACCAGGGACTAAACTTCCCCTCATTTGTAGTACTCGTCCCTCCCCTACCCCTCTAACTCTTTGACTAATTTCTCACACAAAAAAAGGTGCCATCCCCACCCCCACACACCCCACACACTAAAACCCTGGCCAGTTGGCCCGCAGATAATTGCAGTGTGTTGGTATTGTCGTGTCACCTTAACGAGCGACCATTCATCAAAATAAGGCCAGACTTAGCCGCCACCGTCCCGACACCTTATCCTCTTAGCCGAGTGGATGACCTTCGACCTTTCGAGAATCCTCACCGATTCGCTGTTTTCAAACAACGTTTTACCGAACTCAAACAACTTGCTTCCGGTCAAGGGGAGGTAATTTTTAAAGTATACTCATAAAAGATAAAACTGTTTTGAAATTTTAAAAAAGGCCTTAAGAAAAGAATAAATGTCGTATATATTTTATTGGTTTTGTTGATTAGCCTTATCATCAATACAGCTCTTAATACACATCGCTAGATATATTAACTTACACTCAAGTTCATTTAGTAATTGTAAGGGTTTGTTATTACTGCCATGTCTTATGTAAACTTTGAGGTTACAATGTATATTAAGGATATTTCAACTGGTTTCTTTTTCTTTCAGTATTTCTTTGTTGATTTTTTTATTTTATTTTTTATTCTTATTTTCTTGTTTGTTTTTGGTTTTTTTAATGTTGCTATCGCTGTCGTTGTTTCAGTTGCTGTTATTGTTATGATGCGAACATCAAACACAAAAAATAAATCGCTTTCTTTATAGTGTGGACAATAAATAGAAACCTCGTTTTTTCTATCGCCACAACGCATTGCATTCAAGAACAGGGCCTACACATTACAGCGCTGTATAAATATTTATAAATATAATGACGTGCACTTTTTACTTATCGCTTACTTCCAGTGGATCTATTTTTGACGTTTCCGCTTCCGGGTTATGCTTTTTTTTAAATCCAACTTTTAAATAAAAAATAAAAAAATAATACGTCTCTGTTATCGTTGTTTCTACTCCGTTGGGTTGTGATTACAGGCGGAGCGGCTCTTCTGTGAGCGAAGTTTTGACAAGGGAATCGTGTTCAGTTGATAAAGTTACAACCCCTTCCCGCAACGCAACCTCCCCACCCCACAGCCGTCTCACAGCCGTGGCTTTAATAACTGTCAGTCAACTCAGGTATTAATTATGCTCCCCCCCCCTATTTTCCTCTCCCCATCACCCCGTCCCCTTTATGAATAGTGTGAGCTCCAGCAACCGCCTCCCTTTTACAAAAAAAAAAAAAAATGGCGGTATATCCGCTTTGGCTGGGGAGTCTTTTGAAGCGCCGTGACGCGAGGCTGTCACACCTCACCAGCATCAGGCCGTGCACGTCATCACTGTCATCTTACAGCCCGGCCATCCGTCATCCGATGACACTGGTTTACTTTCATCCCCCCACCTTCCCCCACCCCCTTCCCTCACTCCCCCCACCCCTAGTCTCACAAAACAAAAGAGCAAATAAAATTCTAGCCTGTATAATATAGATCTAATGACGGAGGGAAAAAGAACACAGTCGCATTTAGCGCTATCTAAATACTCTCGACGCGAAATGTTAAACAACAACAGTGGCGTAGGTAGGGTACATGTTGCTTTGTGCGAACCTGTTCTCGACCCCCCCCTCCCCCCCCCTTAATATAATATTGTTAGTTTGTTTTATACCATTAATTTGATGACCTTTACCTAACAATGTTGCACCTGAAGCCTAATGTTAAATTCTCAAGTTTGTCCACATTAGGTACCGGTTCAAATTCATGATTTTTACCATATCCGTAACTATCCCGTGATAAATAATACTAATAGTTCTAATCAAATAATTAATGTAAATTATTATAATTATTAAGTATAAAAAATGATAACATCAATAATAATAAAATACTAAACAGTCATAAAAACCACTCCAGTATTTAAACATCAATACTCGTAAGCATTAATAATGGCACTGTAATTTACTACTATAAAAAAAACATCATGCAGACTAGCAATAAAAAAATATAGCTGTAATAAATAAAGTCTCCTTTTGATTTACTTTTTAATATAATAATGAAAAAGTCTGATTACTTTCGCTCTTGTAAAAAAAAACATCACTGTTCTTATCGCGTAAAAAAAAAAAAAACCGCAGCACTTCCGCGCATGCGCACACACTTAGTTGCCAGGAAATATATCGATTTATT
>NW_026733251.1:7500-57500 GCF_028476545.2 Physella acuta
TATATTTCATGAAGGCGATAATATTTCCTTTGCTATAAACTTTGGAAGCAACTTAAATCCTCACCCGGGAGTACTAATCGGGTGACCTAAGCCTTAGTAATCTTTGTTCGTGTGTGATATTGTTCCTAACATTTCCTCTTGCAGTACATTCAGCCCCTCCAGTGCTTTCAGATCATTTTGCATTCTTCATTTATTTACTGAGCTACATTTTAAAGTAAACTTTAGGGGCGCCAACATGTTGTTGGTCAAAAATTTGAGAACCATTCTTTCTTGAGTCAGTCTCTTATCTCATATTAGTATAATATTATTACACTAGGCCTACCGGTACGTAATTTGCTTATATTATAAGTACAATTTCTATGTGTGTGTGCGTGTGTGTATGGCTGTGTGTGTGTGTGTGTGTGTGTGTGTGTGTGTGTGTGTGTGTGTGTGTGTGTTAACAATGGAAATAATATTAAACAAACTGATTTAGTTGGAATATTTATCTCTCCCTGGCTAACGAGATTTCGAATTTTGATCGAGAGAGACCGAGACTTGCAAGCCTCATTGTTCCATTAAATTTTGATTGCGGTATTGCTAACACAACGGTGACCTTTTAAAGCAATGTGTAGCCTAAGTATTATTAAAAAAGGCCCGTCCAATCATTTTTAAATCTTCGGCTGTGTACAGTATCATTTTCTGCGCAAGACCAGAGCGATTGAAACGATATTCTTTGTGAGAACGTTTGATCAACACTTTGAAATCATCAGCTTTTTTTCTCCAAAAAGAATTTAGTTTATCGACTTTCTGGCATTTGTCGTATTCGGGTAAGTTCTATTCGGGAAAACAGCCATTAGGCGAAAAGTATTTGTTGCTTTTGTGTATTTGTTGTAGACCCAAAGGTAAGAATAGTTTGCAAGATCACTTAAATATAGACAACTGTAAAATTGCTCATCAGATCGCCATCAAACTTTGGGGAGTTAATTAAAATACTTTAGTGAAGGTTCCGCAGAAAAAAAAATCTATTTTGCAATAGCGGCGGGAGGGTACGATTTTCTTTATTTACGGTATATAAAAAATAGAAGTCGGATGCGTTTCGACATCGTTCATCCGAGTGCCATGAAACTTTGGGCAGTTGATGAGAATACTCCCGAGAAGGTTTCTGTGACCAAAATAATTAAAATTTGAAATTGTCGCCGCCCGCGAGGGTGCGAGTTTCGTCAATACACAACTTGGCGCCTAGAGTTCCACATCGGCCATGTTAGCACTTGGCATCCGTTAAAATCGCGCATCCTGCATAGCGGGTAAGGGGCACTATTATATTCAGTGTTAAAACTTCAACAGGCGCAACTGCCGGTGTCCTGTAAGTTGCACGACCCGAATCGCCCCGGGCTTCCCTTCGAGCACTGTGGCGGCGTCAACGTTGGTTTAAAAAAAGGCTTTACACTAAAGACACAATGAACAACAATAATCATCTGGCGCCCCTGTAGGGTTCAATTTGGCGCTCTGGGCTTTCCTGTAAGCCTACGTTTGTTTTCAGCAGTGCGATAGACAATGGATAAGATGGGGCGTTACAGTCGTTCACTAAATTGAATCAGCATGCCCGCCTGTGCCTTGATACGGTTCGATTCGGCTGCAAACAAAAACTTTAGTTTCGGCTCCCCTAAGGCTCACATGGGCCGCTGAGTGCTCTGTAATAAAAAAATTAATAATCAGATAAATTAACCAAGGTTAGATTATTAACTGGATTGTTTCATTTTTAACATTAAAAAATCCAAACAATAGAATGGAAAAGTGGTTCCACTTTGTGTTGCCAAAAAGCATATTTTTTAACCAAAATTGAATATTTTAAAACATTTGTGAAATAAGTACAAAGTCACTTCCGGTTTTACTAAGGCTAGAAATATTCAAACAAAAAATTACTAATAATATAATAGTAATTTACCAAACATTTTTATTTTAATTTGGATTAGTATAGTCAGTGTGTTGCGGTGAAAGGGGATGTTATATTATTTAATATAAATAAACTACTAGGCTATATTCCATTGTAATAATAAGTAAAGCGTAATTAATATCAACATTTTAATATAGGCCTAATCAATCTAGATCGACCTCTGACTATTGGGTAATCTATTAACGATGTCACAACGATGCCAGACCTCCCCCTTCCCCCAAAAAGTCAACCTAAGCCAACCCCCCCCCCCTTCCCCGCTATTTTGTTTTTAAAGCAGCGATTTTCATAAAATATTTAGACCTATGGGCTTTTCCAACATTCAATGTAGGCCTATTGATGAATTATTTTATAACAATTTATAAAACAACTTTTAATAATACAAATACGGCTTAAATTCAGTTTCTTAACATGAGTGTTTGTTGAACATGGAAAAGTGTCATCTTACTTTCTGAACCCCCTCCCCCCTGACACAAAGGTCCAAATCTCCCCCACCACCTCAAAGTCTTTTTTGGACGACCACGACAGCATTTTGCTATTATTTATAGGATATTCATTAATTAGTCATACAAACCCAATTACATTTGTTGTTGTGATGGTATCTCTGTCATTACAATTATTAAATAGTTTATATTAACTCAACATTTCCCCTAACCTCATTTGCTATAGTTGCCTATCCTTATAGAAAACATCTTTTCCTCAAATATCTGGAATGCATCTGATCAGCATCAGTCTTTTTCTTTTGTAATATATAAACAATTACAACATAAGCTTGCACGGCCAATAACAACAGGAAAACCAGGAAACAGGCAGTGATTATAGTTTGCTGTATTTGTGGTTGATGGTTAGTTATCAGCCATGCTTCACTAAGCCTGGTCTACATTTGGTAAAACCTTAGTTTAGCGTCGGTTATTATTCCGGAATCGTATAGCAGTAAAAAAAACAGTAAAACAGTGCCAAAGTCTGTCACACACTTCCGGAATTCACCGGAAGTACTGTAAACCATACTTTATTGGCGTCATCTTTTATTTTTATACAGAATGTTTAAAATTTGGATAGATTTATTTTTGTAATCATTTTTACATTCTTTAATCATTTTTATTATTTTTGTAATCTAGATTTTTTTAATTTGGCCTAGCAGCTAGATATCTAGCTAGATCTAAATTAATAATTAATGGTCGCAAATCCGCTGCAAGCCAAAAACATTAAATTATTACATTTGACTTCATTATTTATATTAATATGTGTTTTTATTTTTTTATTTTTAGATCTACTAATTTAAATCTACTATTATATTTATTCTTGTTTCCTTTTGTCGATTAAACTTAAAAAATTAAAACATTAATTTACTACAATCGACTTTCAATTTATTTATATTTCAATGGTCAAATAAACCATGGTTTACCGTAACTCTAGTTACCGAAACTCAACAAACATTACCCAATAATTTCCGACGCTAAACTAAGGTTTTACCCTACATTTATATGCTGGTATGGCTAGAATTGACAAAAACCCATATTCTTGATTCTTCCCTTATCATTGTTTTACAGCTATGATAGATATATGCAAATGTAAGTCTTATAGTGGGACTACATATTTTTGAACACATTTGCTAAAGCAGAAGTTCTTGAGTTGAAATTATTTTAATCCTTTAGGTTCTCTCTGATTCAAATTCAAAGCAGCTTTAACTGGTTATGGACAGTAAAACTTAGTAAAAGCTGTTTGACATTTTGCTGACCATACAATTTATTAATATGGAGAGGCAACAAAACTAGGTGAAATTTACTTCAGCACCATATTCTTAAAAACTATTTATAGTTCGCCAGTTTAAGTTAATTATTGAATTAAGGTAGCAATACGCCAGCACACACAACTAGTGCTGAAAAAAAATAAACATAACAAAGTTTATAATTTTCTTTTTTTAATTACCATATTCAGAACTAACATAATAAAAAATAGTTGTTCAATATGAACAGGTTTTCTTGGGTCCAACATGTATCCTTGGATCAGTTTTTAAATTGAGCTTCATCTTGACTTTTGTCTTCTCTGTATGCAGTTGTATAATCCACAGTATCTAAAAAAACATAAATAAATTTCATAAACTGTTATATTAAACTCATTATGTTTACATACTTTAAACTCTTAATGTTATAAATAAAAATATTTGTCTGTCTTATAAAGATCATAAAGCAATGATGTGTATTTATGTATTGGATTGTATATGCTATCTAACCATTACCATTCATTAAAAATATAGGTCTAATAGTTTACTTTTAATATTTTAATGTAATGAGTTTGTCATTAAATACAATAGGCCTTCAAACGAGTCAAAAAGTCATGTATATATCATTAAAAAAAAAAGAAAAAGGTATCAATAAAGATCTACTACTTATGTTTAGCCACCTCAGGAATTAGTTGAAAATTTATATTCAAACTAGGCAACTATAACTATCATTAATTCATACACATACTAGAATAAATATTAGGATAATTATATTAATTTGATTAGTAAGTTAATCCATCTATGACAATTGACACCTTTTGGCTTTATCAACTATTCTGCATTTTAAGTTCTAAAGATCACTACATAAGACTAAGAGTAGACTAAGTCATATATTAAGTTAATTAAGTAGAATTAAAATAAGACAGCTCTTTAGTAAGCCTACTCTTCTATTCAGTAATTTTTACTATTATTATTAGAGGCCTAAAATTACTGTTAGACTACTAATCTAGATTAAACTTAAATTTTGGATATTATTTAAATGTACTAGTGGTCTGTAACCTTTTATTTAGGCTACATGTAATTTTTGCAGTTTAAAATTGTAGCCTTATTAAGCCTAGTTAACTTTGTTTAACTTACATACTAATACTAAATACCTACCCTATCACATGCCTACTAGACTACTACTAAGCTACTACATCTAAATCTACAGTCTAGATAGGCCTACTGAAACTAAAAGTAATATGACAACTGTAAAAATTAAGCATACTTTATTTTTTTTTACAATACCCTTTTAAGCCTATATTAAATATGAATCTATTAGTTATTAGACTAACATAAGTCATCATAAATCTAATTAGTAATTACCTCTAACTAGGCCCTAATCATAATAACAATGTAATTGAAGTAATAGGACTGTCATCTGTACCATAGCCTAAATTAATTAAAATTATCCTAAATAAAATGTATTTTGTACAGATCTTGTAATTTAGTAAGTATTAACTATTAAAATTGAATTAATATAGAAATTATTGGGCTACTAAATAATTGATTCACTAATGTCATGATTTTGCAATTATGAGGTTGTGTGTATTATAATATACCTAGTAACTGTATAGAGTAACCATACTCGATCTAGATCTGGTACTAGATCTAGATCTAGGATCTAGATTCTAGATTTAGATCTAGATAGTAGATACTTATACTAGATCTAGATTTTCTAGATCTAGATTCTAATTCTAGACTAGATCTAGAATAGATTCTAGATCTAAAATAGATCTCTAGAGTACTCCTCCTGTCCTAGAATCTAGTACTAGATTTTCGATATAAATCTATCTAGTCTAGATAATCTAGATCTAGAAACTTATAGATTCTAGCTAGACTCTAGATCTAGATTCTAGATCTCTAGCTTAGAGCACTCACAGAACTAACAGTGAGTAGTCACAGGCCTAACAAAAATAATTAAACGTGCGTTGAAAACATTCTACAAAAACATTGGTAACAATTAATAAGAATAATGTTAGATATTAGTAATCTGAGCATAACAGTCATACAAAAATAAGCCAACTATAATGAAAGGGGATACAAACGAATTTTAAAAGCCTGAATCGAACTGAAAATATTCCCTTGTTCGCCATTTTGTTTTCTTGGATCACCTTGTTCGTATTTATCATGGACAATAAATGTTATGACTTTAATCTTTTTACTCTCCCTGGCCACTTCAGTTCAGTTCAAGGTGGGGTTGAGGGCGGTTTTATTAAATATTTAAATTTATACAATAATTCAAAATCATTTTCAACGGCTTATGTTCAATGCAAAAATATGAAAATGAGTGTAATCGATGGTTCCCAAACGGCTTTAATTTTTGAAAATATAGCTATAATTTTATCGCTTTCTAAATTTTTTAAAATAATTTTTAAAAAATTTATTATGATTACATAGACTTTTCCTTTGTATTCTAAAACCTACAGTTCTCAAAATAATGAAAATATTTCCGAAAAAAAAATTAAGTTTCGGAGGGCAACTCAAGTCTAAAAATAAAAGTCACACTTCTTTGATCCGCACGGCTCCAACAGGTGGATGACCTATATCTAAGGTGTTGTCGGTGCCCGGTCTTTGATAAAATACAACAAAGGTCACTCATTCACTTTCTAATAGCATTCTTTTATGTAGAAACTCTTTTGTTAGTGGTTAAAAAAATTACATTAATTTAAATTCGTTTTTTTTTTGGTTCTCATCATCGTTATTATTTCCTTAAATAAACCTCAGTCGGGGGGTTATTACCTAGGGGGTTTATGTCGCGAAGTTCTTGTCCAGGGGGTTCATGTCACAGGGGGTTTATATCCAGGGGGTTTACATCGGGGGGTTTATGTACAGGGGGTTTATGTCCAGGGGGTCTTTGACCGGGAGCCCGCGGGGACGGGCACGCTAGTTTAAAAATAATTATTTTTTCCCAATCTTACACGCTGTCAACAAAAAGTTCAACATCCGTCATCATATTGTTTTGGCATCGTTGGAACGCTAGATTCCACATGTATTTGATAATCGTATTGTCCGTCATCTCGAAAACACCCAAAGCTTTACCGATTACACAGAAATGGTATTTTCGTGACCTACAATTAGTTACGTTCTGCTGTGTTTCTCATTTCGCATCTTTTTAATACAAAAATACAAAAAGACTACTACTTATCTTCTTCTTCGTTCTTAATTGTGAATATGGTGGAGGATTCAGACAACAAGTCCAACTTCGTGGACAAACCGGACTGTGGTCTCCAGTTTGGCAGGTGCCCCATATAATTTTTCCCTGAGTGGGGTGGGCTGGGGCCAGTGTCTGACTCGTGCCTGGCTATACAATGTACATTCCTGGAGTACGTGCTCCATGTTTTCCGGGGGCCTTGCCACAAGGGCACATTTCGCTACACCCAACCTTCAGTTTTCTGTGCATGTGTTGATTTAGTCTGTTGTGGCCTGTTCTGAGCCGAAAGATTATGTATTGTTGTTTTCGTGTTAAATTATAATAGCCGTCGTCTTTATTGTAGTGAGGGTGTGTGACAGACCACATTTGCGTTTGTTTGTTTTTTATTATTCTTTTTATTTCTTTTGGGTGTAGCGAAATTTCCGGTTGTGGTTTCTTTCCCCCAATTTTTGCCAGCTGGTCTGCGATCTCGTTACCCCGGATCTGGCAGTGGCCCGGGATCCACTGCAGCACAATTCTGCTGCAGGTATTTTTTAGCCTCTCTAGTGCTGTCATAAGTGTTTGAATATAGGACTCTGGATTTTTTAGGGATTGCAGGACTGATTTGACATCTGTAAGAAATACAATCTGACTATTCGGTGATTCAGGGTGTTCTGTCAGGAGGTTTGCTGCATGCTCTATAGCTTTTTTTTCTGCCCTAAAATTGTCGGATAGGCTGCCTGTGGCTATTGCCTTTTCCAGGCTTTCTCCGCTTGGCCATTCGATAAGGACGCCAGCCCAGCCATTTTTTGTGGCATCTTCAGCTGAGCCATCTGTGAAAACTCTAATCCAGGTATTGCTGGGGTACTGATCCTTAATGTGTTTATTTGTTATTTTCTTAAGTTCTTCTAGATCATAGTCAGATTTTTTTCCTATGGTGTCTATTGAGTCAATAATGGTTAAATGACAGTGGGAGATCCAAGGCGGGGAGAGGTTTTGAGTTTTTATTGCTTCAGGAATGATATTTTCGATTTCATATTTCTTTTTCAGATTCGTTGCTTCTTTGATGAAACTTGTTCTTTGTAGTCTGGTTGATGGACTGGGTTTCTGGAGTTTTTGTTTTAGGTTATGGTTATGGTTTTCCAGTGCCTCTAGCTTTGTGTATTGAGTGAGGATTTTTGATTATCTTCTTTCTTCTATTGAGCTAAGAGCGGCTATTTCCTCAATAGCTTTTATGGGTGTTGTTTTCATGGCTCCTGTCATTATTCTCAAACCAATGTTCTGAACTTTGTCAATTTTGCTAATTTTTTTTTTGCTGCTGAGCCCCAAGCCGAAGCACCATATTCTAACGTAGGTCTCACATAGCTGGTGTAGGTTTTTTTCAGGATGTGGTGATTTGCTCCCCAGTCTGTTCCTGCCAGTTTCCTCATTAGATTAAGTCTTTTGATCCTATTACTTTGTGTGTTTTCTATTTGTTTTCTCCAGTTAAGTCGAGTGTCAAAAGTGACTCCTAGGTATTTGGGGTGGTCATTTTTTTCTAGCTCTTGATTTTCTAGGGTTAGTTTCATTTTTTTATGTTTTGTTGATAAGGTGAAGATTGAATAAGTTGTTTTCTTGGTATTGATGGATAAGCCCCAGTTTTTGGTCCATTTGCCGAGCTTGTCAAGTGTTTCTTGAAGACGAAATTTTGAGGTACCAATATATTCCTCTGTGCTGATTAGTGAAAGGTCGTCTGCAAACATGCTTCTTTTTACTCTCCTTGGGATGTTTTCATTTAAGTCATTTATATAAATGAGAAAGAGAGTAGGAGACAAGACTCCTCCTTGAGGGACTCCATTTTTTATAGTTACAGTGTGACTTCTTTTTCCTTGCATGGAGACTGATGCTTTTCGGTTGTTTAGGTAACCTTTGATCCAGTTTAGCATGTTATGAGATACTTGATGGTTTATTAGCTTTAGAATTAAGCCTTGCTCCTAGACCTTGTCAAAGGCTTTTTCAAAGTCGACCCACACTATTGAGGTTGGTTTTTTTTCTTGAAAGCCATCTTCTATTTCCTGAGAAATGAAGGTGATTTGGTCTTCATTAGATCTGCACTTCCCGAAGCCTGCCTGTCCGTCTGCTAGTAGATTGTTCGATTCTAGAAACCAGGTCAGTCTGATGTTTACTACTCTTTCCATCAGTTTACATCAGGCCTGGAGCTTGCTTAAGTTTGAGGAGCTTCATTGCTTCTCTGAGCTCCTTCTTGTTAATTCGAGCTACCATTCCAGTGGCGGAGGGGGGAGAGACTTTCTGTAGTTTTTCTTTAACTTCAGTTTGATTTTTAACCTCTTCTACTCTTTGGTGGCTGATATTTATTTGTCCCACTTTGCTGAAGTGGGTTATAAATTCTTTTGCTGCATCCTTTTCTGTTTTGATCGTGTTTTCAATGTCGATGACTATGGGAGTAGCTCTGTTTTCTTCTTGGTTTAGCCTTTTTGCAATACTCCATAGTTTGTGACCATCTCTATCTACATTGAGGTGTTCTGTTTTTTTCTTGCCAGCTTTTCCTTAATGCAGTTAGATACTTTTTTCTAAAAACTGCGTTTGCTGATTTTAATTTTATGTTATTTTCTACAGTGGGATTTTCTTCAACAGTGTTTCTAGCATCAATTGTCTCGTCATGGAGTATCTGGAGGTCTGGAGTCCAGTTTGGGATGTAATTTTTCCTTGCTCCCCTTGGAATAGATTTTTTTGGCTGCTAACAGAACTGCTTTTGAGAAGACTGTGTATGACTTGTTCACCTGTTTTGTTTTGCAGTTGATTGGTCTTGTGTAGGAGTCTGTGAGGGAAGAGAAGAGCTCCCAATTAGCTTTTTTGTAGTTCCATCTAGGGCGGGGGTAGGCTTCAATTGGCGTGTTTGATGTTTCTATCTGGATCAAGATTGGTCGGTGGTCGCTAGTGGCTAGTTGATCTGCAACTTCTCTTTTGCATTTTTTGGATATGCCATTAGTAGCAAAAGCTAGGTCAGGGGTAGACGAGGTTAGCCAAGACCTTGAGTAAAAAGTTGGTTTGTCATCAGGTTTATTTAGAAGGATGAGCCTGTTTTCTGCTTGCCATTCTTCAATTTCCTCTCCTTTGACATTGAGGTCAGGGTAACCCCAGCTCTGGGAGAGGTTGTTCATTTCTCCCACAACCAGGCACTCTTCGCTGTTTGGCAGGGAGATGCGGTCCAGTTCCAAGTCCTTATCAGGAGGACAGTAGCAATTGAAGATATTTAGGTTACCTTCTGCAAGTATGAGTGTGATGCCCATTATCTCAGATGCTGTTGAGTTTGGTATAACGATATCTGTTGTTGGTATGTCATTTTTTATGAGAATGAGGATACCTCCTTTAGGTCTGTTTTCCCTGTCCTGCCTTATGCAGGTGTATCCTCTAATAGAGAAGCGAAAATTGTTGTTGAGGTGAGTTTCTTGAATACAAGCAACGTCTACTTTATTTTCATGTAGGAATATTTACTTATCTACTTATCTAATGTTTGTATTATTAATGTATTATTAATATGTCCTTTCTTATGCATTAAATAGTATCAAACAATAATGTAAACTTTAACCTATACCAAAAAAAAACATGCAAATTTGATTGTATTTTACAGGATCGCCAAACATGCGACTGGGATGAAATTAATGTGGACAGTCTGCAACATGTCTATTATCTATGTTTCGCTACTAGCAGTCGTGATTGAGTGTAAGTCTGTGATACTTAACCATTTTATTTTTATAGGTGATCTTTAAAAGCAAAATTAAAACGAATTTCCAAATTTTAAGCGAAGCACCAATTCATTCGTATCGTTTTATTGTCAACCCTTAATCAAAGAATTTAGGGTAAAAATTCGGTTAACAACATTAAAAAAAAAAAATCATAAAAAAACGTTTTGATAACAAGCTTTTATGTAATAATGCACTAAAAAGTAGAAAAACAATTATACACTACTATTTCAATAAATATAAAGAAAAGCGTGGGTCACTTTAGTATCTATTGGATACCTGGATAACTTTACTAATATTTAGGAAGAGAAAATCGGGGGTCACTTCAGTATCGGTTAGATACCTTTACTAATATTTACTAAGTGCCCCACGCTTTTCTTTATAGTTTTTTAAATAGTAGTGTATAATTTAATTTTCTACTTTTTAGTGCATTATTACATAAAAGTTTGTTATTAAAACGTTTTTTATTTTTAAAAAAATTCAGTAATTTAATTTTTAAAAATTTACAATAAAGTTGCATGAATCAAAACCATGCGCACCTAATGAACGTGATGACACGTGTCTAATAGTGTGGAATAGTTTGATCAGACAGCAAATGTTTTTAGCGCAATTTCCATTCTGGAGAATTGCGTTTATTAACTCGTCATTTCTGGGAATGGATGGATGAATGAATGAATGTATGGATGTATGTGTGTCCGCAGCTTTAAGTCGTATCTCCTCCTCAACGAAGCAATATCGAGGACTAGTTCCAAAAGCAATTATGTTAAGCAAGTTACGAGGATGAACATAGGCCTTTAAATATCCGGGTTTCTTTCATGAATTTCCCAGAAAAGCCAAAAAACCTCGAAAAAATGCAGTTTTTGGCCCATATCTCGGCAACTAGACCACTTAGCGACTTGAAACATGTACCAATAGATTCCTGCCATAATTTAGAACAATATTGCCGAAGAAAGTTTTCAAAAATATCCTTTTGTTCGGTCACAAAAAAAATTTTGAATAAATTAAAATTTGGACCGAATTAGTAGGCATTTTTATCCAACCACACCACACGCGTCATCACTTTCAATAGCTGCGACATCACGTTCAATGGCTGCGACATCACGTTCGGTAGCTAGGCGCGCAATGGATTTTAGTCATGTTACTCTATTGTAAATAAAACATGTAAAATACTGAAAAAAAATTAATAAAAAACGTTTTAATAACTAACCAATGGTTTTACTAACCCTGTTCTTGACAGAGCTATTTTTAGATAACATAAGGAAATTGCGCTAAAATTGTCACTAGACTTTTTTAATTACTTGTTTTTAACTCATTGAATATATCCACTCCGGTAACAGTGCCATACATGTTATGTAGGGAAGCTAGCTCTTGTGTTATGTTCTTGTCTTCATCCACACCTCTAATGAAAACAAGCAGATGAGAGGTGGAACGGCTGTCCAGCGATTCATCAGTTGCAATTGAAAAATGGCAAAACTTGCTTGCATTTTTCACTATTTGATTCACAATGATTTCGGAAATGTCTGTAACACTGTTGGCAATGGTATTTTGCACTCAATGCTACATTTTCAATTTGTTTTGAATTTTTCCTCAGCCACCTCCAACAAACATTTTTTTTTTGTGGACAAAAAGATCTCCGCGGGCCGGATGATAGGTCTTCGCGGGCCGCATCCGGCCCGCGGGCCGTAGTTTGGAGACCCTTGATCTAGACCATAACGCCCGAGCGAAATATCAATCACTTCTAACTGATAGATTCGATTCAAAGTTGGCACGTGGGTCAAGACACGAAGACAATGCAATCTGACATTAATTTTTACTTAATTGGATGCATACATAATTTTTTAATGAATTAATTAAAATTGTGTTCAAATTAGTAAGCAGTCTTATCCAAATATAGACGCATTATCACGTTCATTGGGTGCGCAATAGTTTTTAGTCATGCAAGTCTATTGTAAATAAAACAATTTAAAGTATAGAATTTCTTTCATAAAAAAACGTTTTAATAACAAGCTTTTAGGTAATAATGCACTAAAAAGGAGAAAATAAATTATATGCTACTATTGAAATAACTATAAAGAAAAGCGTGGGTCTCTTCCTAAACATTAGTAAAGGTATCCAATAGATCCTACTTATAGTCATAATGTATTAATAAATAGTAAACAAAAATGTTTCAAAATAATAAAATTATTTCGCTTTTTTTTTTCAAATTGCATACACACATAGAAATGTATTTACATAACTTAAATAGTGCAGTCTGGCTCGCCGCTAGACAAGTTGGGACAAGTATCGAACATATTTTATAAACCTAGGCAGTCAAAAAAAGATTAAAACTGTAACAAATGAATAAAAATAAATCATATTTTAAAATAATGTTCATGAAAAAAAATTCTGTCTCTGTCGAATAGTGAGAGGCGGGCACATACGAATCGTTTAGCGAGCGCCATGGCGCCCGCGGACACTGGGTTGGGAGCCCCTGCCCTAAGACATTGAATTAAAAATGACAGACTAAATTCAGTAGACATTCTTCATGGCTAATTGTATCAAATCAAAAGAAGTGACAGCCGTTGTGTCAAAACAATTTCTCAAATGTATGATCCTCCTCTGAACAGTTCAACAACTTTGCATTTGCACTAATATAATATATTATATTATTTTATAATATATATATATATATATATATATATATATATATATATATATATATATATATATATATATATATATATATATATATATATATATATATATATATATATATATACGAGCCGACCCGCTGCGTATCATACGCCGCTATTTAGTTGTTTTTTTTCTACTTTTCAGTAATTTATAATTTGTGAATTCGACAGTACCAATGCTGCCACTGAAAATAGTTGCTTAAAAACACTAAACCCCCCTCCCCCCCCCCCCACGTGAAAGCAGCCTCCTCTTAGTTACCTCCTCTAAGCTTAAAATCGTTTCAAACTAAATTATCTGCCCCTAATAGCCGTCACCATACCCGTCTCTATGATTGTAAAATGTAAACAGCGTGACCACAGCTCACCAGATAATGTGGGGGTGGGGTGGGGGTGGTAGTGATAGTGATAGAGAGAAAGAGAGGGGACTGCAAGGAGGCGCTTGCAGCTTGTTTTCTAACGGCTCCCAGAAGAGAATTGTATATATATATATATATATATATATATATATATATATATATATATATATATATATATATATATATATATATATATATATATATATATATATATATATATATATATATATATATATACTCGGCATACTGCCTAGCTTCGCTTAGGTTTTCAAAAACTTTGAGAATTTGAATACTCAATTGGCTTAGGTGCGGAGTGCTTAAATTTAATCAGTAATGCTGATTTTAGAGAAAATGTTGTTGTTGTTCTACGTTGTTTAAAGTCCGTTTACAGAGAAAATATTGGAAAGTTCGCAATGTATGACTAAAATGGAATTAGAACTACATAGGTTCCGTGAACAGTATATCTCAAACTTTATACTACATTGTTTTTTAAAATTGATTTATTTATTTAATTAGGATACGTACCTTAATTAACAACTTAATGATATACTTTGTCATTTTCTGGTTAGGTTTAAATAGTATACAATTGTTTGAAAAATAATTATTTTAAAAAAAAGCTACCTCCCTTGAAAATTGAACGAACACGCATGTCTTTGTTTACTTTTTCACAAACAATTGTTTATAAGAAAATACGTCATCTGGACAAATCTAACGACCCTAAGGGTTTTTTCTTCGACGGGAATAATGTTTTTTTGTTATCTTCCGGGGTCGGTCTACGACCTCACAAAATATTAGGGAGATCGTTCGTCAATATATATATATATATATATATATATATATATATATATATATATATATATATATATATATATATATATATATATATATATATATATATATATATATATTATGGAGAGTTTCACTCGCGGCCATTTTTCAGTCCTCATTGAGGGCTTTGAGTCTGATCAACAGCTTTAACATACGGTCTAGTCATCTATAGAGGTGCATGCAAAAAATTAGACAGATATACAGAGGTTAAGTACCCTAAAATTTGTGTTGAAATTACCCTGTTCATCACGTAAAACACATAGATTATATAGGGAAATACGACTGGTCAGTTTCCAGAATTTTGCCGGATATGGCGAGTTTTTTCTGACACCCCTAGGCGTTCTTATACCACCTGACAAAATATCAAAGCGGGTCGTTCGGTCAAAGGATCTTTCGTAATATAGCTCATATAAAGAAGATTTCACTCGCATTCACTTCTTTAGTCAAACCGACAGTTTTCCTAAACGGCCAAACCATTTATCTAGGTGCCTGCAAAAATAAATCTGATGTACGGAGGGTACTATAGCATTCTTGTCAGATAGATACACAGACAGTGAAACTATTAGTATACGAGAAAAATGGCCCGTTGAGGAAGGATACAACGGGCGCTAGGTTGATAGTGTTGTCTCTTTTCTTTAAACAAAAAAAACGCAATCACCTTTACCTCAAATTGAACTGGAAACGAAAAATGACATTAAAAACGGCTTTTTTTATCAAGAATCGAGATTTTAATCGGCTTTAAGCTTGATCTACACGTAGTTATCGCGCATTTATGCAAAATATAGTCATAGACATATCCCTAAACCATGCACCTAATCTCATTCATGACAAAAGTCGCATTTAGAGTTTCTTTCAGGCAACTACTTGGGAGGAGGGGGCTCCTCCCCCCATACACACCCCAAAACATGTCTACCGTCCCATTCAACGAAATATAATTATATACTTTTACCAGTGGCCGCCCCCTCCCAGAAAACTCCACCCCCGTCCCCAAAATTTTCAAGTACCCCCACCCCTCTCCGGGTTCGCATTTGTAGATCATACAAACTAAAGGAAGAACCTGGGCGGGGCTTCGCCCCTACCGGAAGAGATTCATGAAAGAAAATGAATCGCAAAACACTTTTTAGATTAGAAAAAGTTCCCCCTCCGGGGAGGAAAAAGTCTGAAAGAAACACTGGTGTCGCGCTTAGCCACTACCCGAAGAATTGCATGAAAGAAACTCTGCACGCAAACCGCTTCTAAGATTAGCCACTTTTAAGATTACACAAAATTGGCTTTTATTCAATGTTTACACCAATATCAATGACGTCATATTATTGTGTGCATTCACCCGGCTTTAGACGATTTCCTACTACGAGCCGGCCCGCGGCATAACATACGCCGCTATTTAGTTGTTGTTTTTTCTACTTTTCAGTAATTCATAATTTGTGAATTCGACAGTACCAACGCTGACACTGAAAATATTTCTTTAAAACACTATAAGTAGCTCGTTAAGGACCATAACCCCACCCCCCTTCCTCCCCCCCCCCCCCCCCAACGTTTAAAATCGTTTCAAACTAAATTATCTGCCCCTAATAGCCGTCACTAAACCCGACTCCACGAAGGTAAACATAGCGTGAACCACAGCTCACTAAGACCAAGTAGGGGTGGGGATGGTAGGGAGCGCGTTTACAGCTTGTTTTCTAGCGTCTCCCAGAAGAGAATTATATATATAGATATGCTCCATGTGACGTCATGTTTCGTTTTCGTTTTACTATGAAAGTTTTTATTCTACTTTTGTTTTCACTATAGCCGGCTTTCGACTCTTTCCTACTACATGCTCCATGTGACGTCACGTTTCGTTTTCGTTTTACTGTGAAAGTTTTTACTCTGCTCGTGTTTTCTCTATAGCATTCTTGTCAGATAGATAGATACACAGATACATAGATACATACACAGACATTTGATTTGGTTTAGTTTAATTGTGAATTATTAATAAATTAGAAATATTTATTTACTTAAGTCATTCATTATTATTTTTATATAAACCATTAGGTTCTGTAGCTGTGGACAACTATACTCTTCAAGACTGCCGCACTCGTAACATCGACCTCATTATTTATGTTCCATCTATGCACCAAATGTACAAGACAAGAACTAAATGGGTTGTGTCCAATTTTATTCCTGCACCACCAGATGACAAAATGAACACAAGAGTCGCTGTATTTACACACCAGCCAGACGACAAGTCTCCCGTAGAACTTGTCGGCTTTCACAGCTACCAAAACTCATCAGATCTAGTGAGCAAAATTGATAGCATCCAGGGCTTTAATGAAATGGATTGGTCTAATTTACACTTGGTTCACACGTCTTTGATTGAATATTTTGACAATCATCAATTAGAACACAAGACAAACATCAAAGCTATTATTACCTTTGACTGGTTTAAAGTAAACAGAAATAATTTTACAGAAAACAAACAAGTCTTGTACTTTTATTTTGTGTCAACTTATGACATATTTAATTTGAAATGGATAGACACGACTATTGGCGTTTCAGTGTATGATGATGCAATTTTTAATAACAATATAATATCACTCGCCCTGTGTGGTCAGTGCAGTCCGGGATGGACTCACTTTAAAAGTAAGGTGTATTCAGGACTGCACTCCTGTTATAGGTTACAAGTATCCCAGTCGCTTTTGAACTTCGAGGAAGCTAGCTATGAATGTCAAAATATGAAGACTTATCTTGTTACTTCAGAAACAACAGAAGAGTTTGACTTTCTTCAAGAAAATGTGCCTAAACTTCTTTTAGAATATAAAGAGCCGTGGAACCTCACATCGGTTTTGATTTACATCGGGATATGTGAAGAAATGTATCGAAACAAAGAAAAATACAAAAAAACAAATGGCTTTATACAAAGTGTATGTGCTGCTTGGAAGATTGAAATCAATAAATCATCTGCAGCTAAACAACAGAACCAAATCGCTCCTTGGGTTCTTGTGGATAATATGTCAAAAATAACTAATTTTTATCTTTGCGAGTTAGAAATAAGGCACGATGTAACTTTCACTGACCATGAGCCTACACTCAAATTTCTTCCCTTAAGCCCTCTTAGTCTATCCTCACAAAGTAAAGACACTTTTGGATTGTTTGGATGTAGTCAAGCTGAAAATGAAATAAGCTACTTGATACCCTACTCGAATGTGTGTGACAACTACCGCCAGTGCCCTAACAGCAGAGATGAGCGCATGTGCTCACCAACAATGAAAGACATTTGTAAAACTGGGTTTCCTTGCGGGAATAGCGGTAAGTGTGTTCTAAAGAGAAAAAGGTGTGACGGTATCTCGGATTGTTCAGACAACAGCGACGAGGAGAACTGTAGCGGCTGTATGGAGACCACTTGCACTGATGGAACTTGTCTGCCTAACTTGTGGTTCTACAACCACACGAACAACACAAATTTATATTCGAGACAGGAGAAAATGTTCCAGTGTAATATTCATCATCTGTTGGAACAAGAGTTCACAGACTGTAAGGACGATGTTTGTTTTTCAGTGAATGACCGGAGAAAGACGATTCAAAAGTGCCGAGAAAATAAAGGACTGTTCATAAATGACAACGTTGTAGGCATTAATATATTATACAAATGGGCCCCTCGATGCATTCATCTAAAATGTCATTATACTCGTAAAACGTTAGGCTGTACAGATTTATCTCATTTAGAAGGTTGTAGGGATTTTGTTTGCATGGAAGGCCTGTACAAATGCCCGTCGTCTTACTGCATACCGATCTTTTTGGTACAAGATGGATACGTAGACTGTCCCTATGGAGAGGACGAGAGCAAAACATTTTTGCTGACTTCCGAAAATGTAGAAGTATTTCGGCAATGTTATCATCAAGTCATCCATTTGTCCAACATCTGTGATGGCCATGCACAGTGCCTTGGTGGTGATGATGAAAATGGTTGTTTTAAGTCTTGCCCTACTGGTTTTACCTGTAAACATGGAGTTTCAGCAGTTACCGACCACAGCTATGTTAATTTGACAGACCTGTTTCAAACACTCGACCCTGCAACCAAAGTTTTGCACCTTTCAGGTATAAACATATCACAGGTGTACTTACCCCATCACATGACTTTTAGTCAGCTGTTAGAGCTTCATTTATCTCAGTGTAGTCTGAATGATGAAATATTACACAAAATAATTCTAAGTCTGAGCAGCAGTCTTCACACTGTTTTTTCCCTTGATCTTAGCTTTAATCAGATTAACACTGCCAATAGCCCTGTATTTTTTCAGGTGTTTAAAAATTTACACTTTCTAAACATATCGTTCTCTGATGTCTATTTCTTCCATATCCCAAAAAAGATATTTCCTAATCTAGTTTCTCTTGATCTCTCGTCCACTAAACTTAAATCTCTCCGAATATCAGGTTCTCGTTACGCCCCGTTTATCCACGTAAACTTAAGTTCCACTGACATCGACGCTATGGCGTGGCTGGACGACAAACTGACCATTGGAACTCTAGACATACGACACACACAAATAAAATTTGATCACAAAACACTTCTAGCTTTAAAAAACTTAACCATCGACGTAGCAATTTTCGCTGATAATTTTAAACTGTGTTGCGATTTGTTCAGCGGGCCTGGTATTCCATCTCATACTTGCCATGCTCCGAACGACGCTGTTGCTTCTTGTAGCGACCTGCTGGGTGACATTGTCAAACGAGGGTTGTTGTCCATCGTTGCTTTATGTGGCTTTCTGGGAAATATTGTCGCCATAATATTTAGATTTGTATTTGAAAAGGATAAGTTAAAACAAAGTAACATTTTATTTATAACAAATCTCAGTATCTCAGATTTTCTGATGAGTGTTTATCTGGCGATCATTGCCGGAAGTGACGTCTACTACCGTGACAACTACGTGTTACATGAGGAGCAATGGCGGGCTAGTCTCCTGTGTATTGTCTCGGGGTTTCTCGCTACACTCTCGTACGAAACTTCCACCTTGTTTGTTTTGCTCATCACATTAGATCGGTACCTTCTCTTCAGAAAGCCGCTTGACCCTATAAAAATACCATTTAAAGGTTTAATGGCACTGGTTGTTGTAGTCTGGGTGGTTGGTCTTGTGTTAGCCTTGATTCCAGTCATAAAACAAGACTGGCAGATTTACTCGTCAAATGGAATGTGTTTAGGCCTGCCAATCAACATGAAACATGACAACGCCTGGGTCTTTTCGTTTTCTGTTTTTGTTGTGCTTAGTTTTATTTTGGTTTTGTTCATCACAGTTGGACAGGTCATGATCTTTAGATCTATTTCCTTGTCAAGAAACTCTATCATCAATTCTTCACTGCAGCGTAAACGTGAGATCACAGTGGCCCAAAATTTGTCCTTGGTTGTCATGTCCAGTGTCCTCTGCTGGTTCCCTGTGTGTGTCATGGGTCTGATGTCCGCGGCCGGACACATGTTTAGTCCGGACACTTTGGGCTGGCTGGTCGTTCTTGTCCTTCCCCTCAACTCTGCCCTCAACCCCATTCTATACACCCTGCCCGCTCTGCGTCAAAAGTGGTATCAATTCAACAAGAACATGGTTACTACAGAAGAAGAGAGGGATTGATGGATTGATGGATAACTATTTTCATTTCATAGAAATTAAATTATGTCCCATAAATCTAGACAACCAGTGAATGAGAAAGCATTAGTACAACAAGAATTTATACAGTGCAGTAAAAGTGAGTGATTAAAACATTAAATTCAAATTAATCTTTTTAGACATAAAACAGCACGTCTGCACACGGCGACTGAATCCAACCATATATTTTTTAAAAATTTAATCAAGAAATTTATTGAATTCTGTATTGCTCGTTTCTGTCATTTCGTAGTTTCACCGATAAATTTCGACCCAGCGTTCCAATTGATTAATTCATAATAGTTATGATCAATAGCGAATTTGCAACTAACATAAAATTATATTTATTTCATAAAAACTAACCAAAAAATCTGCGATCCATTAGCTGTTTACACCTGTAAGTTTAGTTCATACTGTAATTAACATTTATATGCATATATGTAACTCTAAAATGTATAGATGTATTTTCTTTAATTTAAAATAGTGAAATTGTGTGTTTTTACTTTCTCATATACAAAGTATTTAGAAAGTATTGTAATCGTGCAAAAAAAATCACGATTTTTCCAAATCTCGACGTTTTACACCTCCCCGTCGGAAAAACATAGTTTTGCAATCATGTCGTGTGTGTGTCTGTGTGTGTCTGCGCGTCTGTCATTTTTCTACGATGTTCTTTTCTATTTTTTAAAGTTTAGATAGTTAGAAATGGTTTAACAAAAGGCGAATTAGCAACTAACATAAAATCTATATATATAATTCTCTTCTGGGAGACGTTAGAAAACAAGCTGCAAGCGTACCTTGCAGTCCCCTCTCTTTCTCTCTATCGCTACCACCCCCCCCCCACATGGTCAGGTGAGCTGTGGTTCACGCTAAATGTTTACAAAACAATAGTAGAGCTGGGTTTGGTGACGGCTATTAGGGGCAGATAATTTAGTTTGAAACGATTTTAAACTTAGAGGAGGTAACTAAGAGGAAGCTGCTTTAGGGTGGTTTAGTGTTTTAAAGCAAATATTTTCAGTGCCAGCAAGGGTACTGTCGAATTCACAAATTATGAAATACTGAAAAGTAGAAAAAAACAACTAAATAGCGGCGTATGATACACCGCGGGTCGGCTCGTTATATTTATTTCTCAACTAACCAAAAAATCTGCGATAGATTAGCTGTGTACACCTGTAAGTTTAGTTCATACTGTAATTAAAATGTATATACATATATATAACTCTAAAATGTATAGATGTATTTTCTTTAATTTAAAATAGTTAAATTGTGTGTTTTTACTTTCTCATATACAAAGTATTTAGAAAGTATTGTAATCGTGCAAAAAAAATCACGATTTTTCCAAATCTCGACGTTTTACACCTCCCTGAGTCCGTATGTGTGTGTGTGTGTCTGTGTGTCTGTCTTTTTTCTACGATGATCTTTTCTATTTTTTAAAGTTTGGATAGTTAAAAATGGTTTAAAAATCATGCCTATATCCCGAGTTGCCATCCCCTTTATTGTTATATAAGAATATTCGAGAAAATTTAGGGGAGATCACTTCCGGTTTATTTGATTTGGTTAAGCATAAGTACTTATATAAGGGGAGTAGAATTGTATTTTTGTTCGTCAGCATGGAAAACAAGTGTCTTCTTGTATAATACTGAAATACTACTAGCACTTGGAAATTTATAAATTATTATTGTATTTGTATGTCATTTTGTATAAAATTTGCAATAGACTCTATGCGTGGTATCAGAACATTTTATGTTGTTAGAATGTTTTTTAAAAAAAAGGTATACATTTTTCTATCATTACTATCAGCCTCGCCCTTGTGACTTATTATTGTTCCCAATTACATTTGTAAAATTTAAACTTTTTAAAGGTGTTTAAATTGCCGCTTACACTCATTCCAACAAAATTGCACACTAATCATAGCATTGACATTGAAAGAAAAGTAAATGACTGTCTAAAGTTGACCATTAGAAACTCAAGCATGACGTGTTCCACATTACTTGGACATACTAAACATTTCCTTTCGTGTCTGGTTATTAAGTGAAAATAAATACATTGGATATAAGAAATAAGATATGGTAAAATGCCATGAAAAATGCATGAAAAACGTTTTAATTACAAACTATTATGTAATAATGCACTAAACTAATGCATTAAAACGTTTAATAACAATGTTTTGTAATAATACAGTAAAAAGGAGAAGATAAATGATTTTCTTTAAAAATATTACAATACTCTTATATTAAAATAACTATAAATAAAAGCGATGGTCAGTATATTATCTATTAGTTACCTTTACTAATATTTAGGAAGAGGCCCACACTTTTCTTTATAGTTATTATAATATTAGTGTACGATAATATTTTTAAAGAAAATAATTTATTTTCTCATTTTTAAGCTTGTTACTAAAACGTTTTAACACAATTTGTTTTCATAATATATGTGAAAAAATTTATTCAAAGACACCCATAAAATGAAGAGACATTTTCGAATGTAAAAATACACATTTAATAATGCAAAGAACTATCATTACATTTTTCAGCATGCAAGAAATGCTACGGTTCAATCCAAATATGGCCTTTTCATATGTAGACATGAAAGCTACCAATGAAAATACCTAATGCGTTATAATACATTTTTAGGTTCCGGCTATAGTTTTAAAGATACGTTTATTTATTTTTTCAATTTTCAATAGAATATTTTCAACAGATCTTCCAATTCAAGAAAATAAACAAATTATTGATTTTATGATTATTTTAATACATTCTTGTATTGTAAGTTACATTACTTATTAGCGCCGGTGTCCAGGGAAACTTCCAAAATTTTGGACGGACAAACACAATTAAGAAATAGTAAACAATTTGTTTAAACTATTATAGCGAATCAAGGTTTCAGAAATTCTGTAAATTTTTATAATGATACGCTTGGCTAATGTTCATTTTAAAATGAAATGTGTTTATTTACTGATAAATGAGGACGACGTATAATTCTAGAACTATGTTGTTGTTGTTTGTTTTTTTGACGGACAAACGTGGGCTAAATCAAAATGTGCAAGAAAAAGAATATTCTCGAAAGATAAAAAATATAATTTTAAATCGATTTGAGTGCTATTAAAACGATCTTTAATTATTTGGTTTTTGTTGAACTTCACTAACGATTATATGTGTTTAGTGTATTTTTTTATATTTTACTTAGCCTTAAATAAAATTGTAAATTTAAAAAAGTGTGTTTTTCATGTTATCATTGTGAAAATTTTAAAAATAAACCAGGAGAAATCCCCCCCCCCGAACTTTCTCTAATAATATAAGGCTGGTGGTAGTGTGTCAGTCATTCCGTCAGTCATATCGTCGACGCTTCAGATTTCGGAACCATAAAAGTAAACATCAACACATTCTGTGCATTTCAATTGCATTGCACTGTCTTTTTATAATTGAAGGAGTAGTGTTTATTTATATAACGACTTAATTTTTTTTTATAGTTGGCACAGTATTTACTCGTTTGCATAACGTGAAGAAAATATTAAATAAGCGAACATTGTTAAAACATATTAAAGGGATCAATGTCAAATAATATTTTCGTTTAGATTCCTAGAAAAATTAGATACATTTTAATAACAGTAGGTTCGAAAAAAACTAATTAATTAAAATGTTTAATAGTTAGGCCAAGGGAGGTTATTTAAAAATAAATTTAACTCACGATAATTTTAAAAAATAGTGAATGTATTCTGCGGATGTTCAAGAGAACATTATTGTTGGAATATTATAATTAGCATGGATTGATAAAAGGCAACATGGTAGGTAAAACACGGATATTTTAAATACTGCCTTTTATTAATTTTATTCACTGAATGAACTGTTTACTAATTATTATTTTAAATCAATAACTGTTTAGAAGCCGCTCCTCAATTTCTTTAATGTTTAATTCTGTATTTCGGTTTGCGGACAAGCTGGGGGTTTCATAGTCATTCACTAAATTGAATCAGGCGCGTCAGCCGGCTCATAGTGCGATTTGGCACCCCGGAATAGACTGTGTTTGTGTTTGCATTATATTTGTGTTTGCGTTTTTTGTGTTTGTGTTGTGTTTGTGTTTTCTTTATTGTTTGGTTTTGTTCTGTTCCCAAGTCGGTACATTTAAAAAAAATCACCATGGCGGAGCACGGGTATGTAGCTAGTATTCTTATATAACACTACGGGGGATGGCAACTCGGAATATAGACAATATTTTTAATCTATTTTTAATTACATAATTTTTTTTTTAAAATAGAAAAGAAAATAGAAAAAAAGAAATAAGTGAACGCAAAATGAAATGTGTATAATAGTGCGGAATATTATTAGTTCTTTTAAATTTCACAAGCGTTTTATAATAAATCGGAAATAGCGTATATCACTACTTCCAGTCAACGGAAATTACTCAACATTTGACAGAAAGCAGAGAATTAGATCTGTTCCTTACATGTGAAATTTTATGTATCTATCCAAATTAGTACTCAAGTTATAGGTTTTTGAAAATTTAAAGTTCCACTTACGTTTATCGGAAATCGATAAAAAAGTTGAGACAGAACTACAAATTTGATGTAATACTTATATATAAAAGTTCATCAACTTAGCCATAACTGAACTCAAGTTATCGTGTTTACAGACACACATACACACACACGGACATAGAGACAAAATTGCAAAACTATGTTTTTCCGACTCATGGAGATGTAAAACGTCGAGATCTGTGAAAATCTCCATTTTTTTGCACGATTTTAATACTTCCTCTATACTTTGTATACGAGAAAGTAAAAATGGATATTTAATTTAAATTAATTTGGCACAGTTTTGAATAAAAATTACGGACCAATTAGATTTTTCGTATTCATTTTATATAATTCAATCAAGATTCGTGGAATACACAGAAAACTGTCTGCGAGACTCAATTGTGTATCTTCTAACCATTTTTAAAGTCTTTCCACATTCCGTAAAGGGTGCGTATAATATAGATTACAGCATTAACAGCTGAGCTGAGAGGAAATAAAACTATTATCAGCCAGGCAAAAATCAAAAGTTTATCTTCTAACCATTTTTAAAGTCTTTCCACTTACGGTAAATGGTGCGTATAATATGGATTGCAGGATTAATAGCTGAGTTAAGAGGAAATAAAAGTATTAGCAGCCAGGCGTATGTTTCCGGTAAGATCACGTGACATTTGGCTACCATAACACCAGCCACACCCACAGGTAACCAGTAGAGAAGGTTAGAAAGGACAGTCAGACAGACGTGACTGGTTACAGTGACCTCTTGTGGGGAGATGTCAACACCTGATACAGGAGGAAACAGAACAAATTTGAATATGAGAACTAGCCCTGTGAGGGTGAACATGCTGGTGGTGAGTCTGAATGCGATGTACGTGCTGAAGGCAAACCTCCACGCTGTGTCGTGTGTCACGTGTAGAGCCGGGTCTACACACATCGAGTTGAGTGAGTAGATCTGCCAGTCAGGGTGGAACAGTGGCACCACAGACAAGGCCACGCCCACCACCCAGCACGTGACCACAGCTGTGATGGAAACACGCATATGATCGTCTAACTTGACCTTAAAGAACAACAGACACCGGTCCATCGTAAGCAAGAAACAAAAGATAGCAGACGTGAAATACGAGAGAGTCGCCAGAACACCTGCCACCCTACACAGTGAACTGTCACGCCAGTGTGTCACGTGTAACTCAAAGTTGTCACGATAGTGAATATCAACCCCTGCTATGATCGTCAGATAGATACTCATAATGAAATCAGACAGATAGAGATTAACCACAAGCAATGTATTACTTTTTTCCCCATTCAATTTATAATAGATAAAATGCAAGACCATAACTACTGGATTACCCATAAACCCAATGACAGCAAGCAACCACAACACAGCACGTTTGATCACGTCACCAATAAGATTTGCACACGAGGAGATTGGGTCTACCGGTGCGTAGCAATTATAAGCTGGGATTCCCGATCCTCTAAATTTAGCGCAACAAAATATGAAACTGTCAGCGTATATAGCAGAGGTAATGGATATCTTATGAAATGTTTTTGACAACTTGAAATCTAGAGCAAGATTGGTATGTCTTAAATCTAGTATTTGGATGGTCGTATCGCTTTCTTCTTCCGTACTAAGGGCATTTAACTTCGTATGACTAAGGTTTAGATATCTTAATGGTTTGAATGGGTCGTAAACACCAATGCTGAACTTCTCTACCAAGGAAAATGACATATCAATCCAAAACATTTTATTTACATCGAGTAATTTCTGGGCAGAAATGTGATCAACATCGGTGTGCGACAAGTTTACAGAAGATATATATACATATAAACTTAATATTGTTCTATAACCATCTGGAAATGATCCAGTAGAAAAATTGTTTACACTAATATCCAGATGCATTATATTGGATTTTACAAAAAACAAAGAACGAAAAATTATGTCAATGTTATCAAACGTTAAACTGCAATTGGATAAATATAGCTCATACAGGTAATACATTTCAATAAAATGAGGGACATTGACTTGTGATATATTGAGCCCAGATAGATCTAAGACTTTTGTCCTAGGATCGACTGAGTCGAACAATGTGGAGTAATCCACCTGTTCGAGATCTGTGACTGCTGTGACGCCCCATTTACAGGTAAACCCTGACGGACATTTCTTAAAACAGCTCATTTCGTCATCACCCCTGGGACAGTGTGGGTGACCGTCACACACGTGAACAGGGTGAAGCAGGATGTAGGAGTTGTGACACTGGAATAAGCCGGGCTTGGAGATCTCGTTGTAGATGTCTTCATTCTCGTCATCCCCCTGGGGACAGTCCATGGCACCGTCGTTCACCATGTAGAGAGGGATACAGTAGGAGTTGCGGCACTTGAAGAAGCCATCCATACAAACAAAGTGCTGACAGTTTTCTAAATGAGACAAATCTCTGCAGCCAATGGGTTTCTTGCTGTAACGGCCTTTGAGATGGACACAACGTGGGGCAACTCTGCTGACCATCGACTCAGATTCAGGAAGTTCTAACTGTGCTGGCTGAGAATTTTCATTTTTACATATTGTCATTACAGCGTTTGGAAGATGTGGAAAGGTACATTCCATTTTATTGCACACGAAATCAACGCTAAGATCAAATGCAATACACAATGTATAGTTTTCATAATTGTCATACCACAGACTCGGAAAACATTCTCCATTGAAACATGTAGTTTCCATGCAGTCTATACAATTCGATTCATCACTTTGATCTGGACAGTCTGGTACACCATCACAGTGACCCTCTAGGTTATAACAAAAATCGCCATCTGTTGAGTCACAAAGAGTTTGTTTGTCAGTGTACTTCTTACAATAACACATTTCTTCGTCCCGGCCATTCTGACAGTCGTATCGCCCATCACACACAAAACTATACGGCACAGCTTCTGATCCCCCACCACACGAAAACAATCGAATATTTTCTTCCTTTATTTTATCCAAACTTCCGCTGTGTCTCACCTTTCGATCTACGCGAGAGTAGTTTTGTCGGTCGCTCTCCTGGTTCATTGTAAGAGCTAGGTCAAACTCACAGACGACCAGCCGAGCCTGGTTTATGCTATTAGACAATTTGTATATATGACCTTCATTTAGGAATGTATCGTTAAATAAAAATTCAACAGCGTAGATTAATGTATCAAAACTATTATTTGATACTACAATTCCATATTTGAATGGACGATTGTTTTTCCAATGTACAAACTCATGTTTCTCATCTTCGTCTAATTCATGTTTAGCAAGATAAACAAAATCGCGGTCTTGTTCTTGCTTTTCTTTATTTGCACTTATGAATTTAGACAAGGTTTCTTCTAAAAAGTCGTATTCTTCCTTTGTTTCCAATATAATTAGTCGAGAATTAAGTGATTTACACAGAGACGACGCGGCGTCATGACTCAATACTGACTCCGATACTGCAAGTTTATAACATGACTGTAGCTCAGGGTTTGTCTGGCTCTTATACATGACCCAGCCAGTGTTACACTGACCACACAGAGTCATGGACAGATACTGGTTGTCCACCAGACCGTCATCTAAAGACGTCATCATAAACAACCCGTACTTCTCTATCTCTTTGGTCATGTCTTCAAATTCAGAAACCTTTATAATAAACGTTTGAGTTGTCCCACCATTTTTTTCTAGATCTATTTCAGTCCAAGTGAAATATTTACTGCCTTTAAACAAACAATACTCACAAAGAATTAGAATCACTTGAGTTTTGTTGTCGTTCATGTCCTCGTGTAGCTGAAAGTACTGCATGGAGTGGTTTAAAATTGAATCAACGAACTGAAGATTTCTTTCATCTTCTGTCTTAAGACCGTCTATGCCACTGATGACATCCGTGAAGCTGCTGTGATCTTGAAAGTCAATCAAAGTTTTAAAACCGTTGTCGTGTCCAGCAAGAAACAAAGCAAGCCTGAGGTTCTTGTTGTGGACACTTGGAGAAAAATGATTTACAATAGCCTTGAGTCTCGTCTTTTGGTGGGTGTCTACAGAACCGACATGAAACAACAGATCAAAGTTTCCAGACCTGCAGTCCTTGAGGGGGAACTTGGTCTCTGAGGAAACTGCTGGAAAATGTAGGTTTTTAACCGTTTATTTACACACACACAAACACACACACACACACACACACATATATATATATATATATATATATATATATATATATATATATATATATATATATATATATATATATATATATATATATATTGGAAAAATACATTTTTGAAAAAAAAGGATGTCAACGTTTTAAAATTAAAGCTGAAATACTTTTTTTTCAATTTATTGGTGTGGAACATTATATATATATATATATATATATATATATATATATATATATATATATATATATATCAAAACGCTCAAATTACTCTTGTTTTTTCCCCAATGAGCCCTTCAATTGCAAATTTACAATAAATTTCTAAATTTTACAGTTTGAAAATAAGCCAATATTAACTTGAGAGCGATATATAATTATTTTGCAGAAAATATTTAACACAGCTCTGTTAAAAAATAAATATATAATTATTATTTCGCGGTTCATTTTTAAAGCACAATATACACATCATGATAGGTCAGTCATACGTATAACGCCATTTACAGTCGACCCTTTGGTCTATAATTATAGCAAGCGCTATCCACGCTATACAAAAACGATGTATACTTACCACACGCAGTCAAACATAAACTTAAAATACGAAACCACCACATGGTTATGTTAAAATCTAGTGTCAGCTTGTCTAGAGAATGATTTATTTTTCTGTGAATGTGTATTACTGATAAAATCAACACAACCTTAAAACGTTAAAGGACTTCAAAATAATGTTCTGATTTCAATTACAGATTGATAACTCAAAATAAAAATAGCGAACGTTTATACACTATTTTTTTTGTCATTTACAAATATCAATTTAAAAGAAACACGAACCAGATTATTTCAGCTATTCCTCTTAGTTTATGACTCGAACTTAATTTTAAATTAGTTGATACTGGTTTAAAATTGATTGCTTATTAAACTTTTATTATTTTCTTCGCTATAAAGTTTTAAAGTAACGTAAAACCTTACCAGGGAGTATTGAACGGATGATCTAAGACTTGAAAATCATTTTAAATTCAGCCCCTCCTATACAATCAGCTCATGTTGCACTCGTCTGTTATTTACTAAGCTACATTTTATCATGTTGTTGGTCAAAACTTTGAGAGCAATGTTTTCGAAGGTCAGTTTGTCGAGGGTCAGTTTGTCGTAATGTTTTGTCATTTTTCTATTTGTAGAGTTCCTTCAGTAGCGTACTGAATTTATTTCGTCGAGGCATTATTCTTAGAGATATTTTGTCGATGCTGTTTGTCAAGGGTCTTTTTTTTTTTGGCATTTTACTGTACTTTTATAGTTAAGCTGTGTTGAGTCTAGATTTTACTGTAGTGAATGAGTAAATGGGGTGGGGGAGTATTCTGCTTCAAACGAACAACAATCATTTGGCATTGAACATTTGATTTATCATTTAGTTAAAGGTAAAGCTGATGTTCATTGGGACTTGCCTTCTATGGTTTGTTGTTCGGTCGATCTGAGAGTAGCTCTTTCGTTAATACATGATCATTCACATACAGTTGATGACTGATATTCACTTTTATTTTAGTCACAAAAAATGTCTCAGGAGATTCCAGATTGTCTGCTTACCCACACTGTCTAAGGCATTTACAACGTGAACTAAGCAGATGCACAATCGATGCTTTCTTGTTATTTCTCTCTTAACCCCTGACTCTTCGGTTGTTATCTAAATTTCAATGGCCTCCTTGATTTTGTCTAAGATAAATCAGATAATAACTTAATTTGGGATGGACAACTAAGTAATACCCTTTGATTTTCCACACTGATGCTACTTCATAAGTAGGCCACTGTTCTAATAAGCTGGGGATCTGTTTTGTTCTCCAGACCAATCTAAGTAGAAGCTGATTCAGTACTTCTGGTCCGTTGAAAAATTCCTGAGAATGATATCTTCAATGTGCTTATTGTTTTTCAACCGATATCATAAGTTTGCCACTTTCATCCTTTACTTGTCAGTTCTGATTACTTTTTCTTTCTACTCTACGTTTTGGGTGTTGAGTAGAATGACTTAGGTCAATTTGGTACGAGGAGGCTCGACAACAGGTACTTTGATCATAGTGCGTTTGGCCAAGATGATTTGTCCAGCCTTGCTTTGTGTACAAAATTGCCACAGCGGGGCTTTTAACTTTGAAAAACACTTAAACTGACCAGAAGTCATATCTCGTTTTATAAAAATTGCACATTTTTGTGAAAACGTAGGCGAATTATTAGGAAAAGCTTTTATGCTGATTACGCTTTATACAACTTACTTATTTTTTGCATCGACCTTGGTAATTTACAAGGCAATTACTGCAATTACTGCAATAATTGTGCGAGATCCATAAAAATTTGATCACAAAATAAAAAGTGTTGATTACTTAAAACATCACATATCTGGCTATACAAATGTGTAAAAATATCACATGCAGTGAAACACACACTCCGAACACGCAGCACTCGCATAACATAGTTTAACGGGAAGATTCAAGTTAGCTATTCATTTGGCTGAATGAAAGGAGGGAAAAAGCTTCAAATAAAAATTTGTTCGTTTTAAAATCACGTTTTTACACATATATTTGAATGCAAATAAAGCATCAACTTTGCTCTTTGCTCCTCACGGATCACAAAGGAACAAGTTAAGTGAAAGGATCAGCTTATCTATTGGCTGTTTCATTTTATGTTTATTTTGTTGAATTTTTCAACTTATGGAATTAGCTGTTTGAGATGATTAAATATCATGTGACTTTTATGTAATTTGTAATATAAAGAACAATCACGAATTGTCAATTTTAAAAACAATTTTTTAGAGCCACTAACAATTGCAGTTGTGGAAAAATTGGCTGGTAGTCATGAAATAAATCGGTAAACTATACTAGACTATCTTTATGTTGGCTGGTACTCTATTAGTGATTCTTTAGTTAACATGTTGGTTGGTTATTTTATTGGTGGTCACATGTTGCTTTTTTGTGGTTATATTTTGTGGTGTTTGGTAGTAGCTGGATCGGGGTAATGTTTGCCCCACCCCTAAACCACAGGATGGCGCCCGGTTCTCACGGCGCGGGGGTCTGCCATGGTGTCACCAGGTAATTTGTGAGCGTTCGCAGTCGTGGACTGCAGCCGGAAATCAGCTTGACCGGACCCTAGGAGTGAGCATGCTTTTGTGTTTTGATTTAATGTCCTGTCCGGTCAATGGCCGTCTCCTTAATTTATGGGCGTAGGGCCATTACCTGGGTCAGATCGAGTTCAGCAGGCTAGCCTATACATGAGGAAGCGTGGCGATGGTGAGGGATCTTAGACACACATAGCTGGGGCTAGATATTAGTGTAGACCTTAAGGTGGGATCCTTAGGGCTGGCAGCGAAGCCTGGCTTATTGACCCAGCTGATGTTTTGTTCGTAAGGCCTGGTGTTTACACCAGCGGCCGAACGTCTCGTTCCAGTGGCATAATGTCTTGTTCCAGTGGCCCAATGTCTCGTTCTAGTGGCCAGATGTTTGTTTCAGCGGACGGATATGTTGTTCTTGTGACCGGGAATCGCCATGCCTTTATGCGACGAATTATATCGTTTAGAGTACTCGTGTAAATTCATGAAAGGATTTAATTGTGTTTGTATCGGGTTCTCAAGGAAGATATCTCGAATGCGAAATTCGGACAGTGTCTCATTTGTATTGTTTTCATTGTATCTAAACATGTAAGTTTGTTTATTTTATTTTTTTTATTGAATTTCTTTTTTGACGTTTAATAAATGTATTGAATTATGGGTGAACACGTTTTATTTATAGTTTAATATTGGTGTTGTATAGATGTTTAATTAGTTTTGCTCAGGTCTGGTAAACCTTCCTGTTCCATTGGGGATGCACGGATTTGAGAGAATAATACCATCATCATCTCTCTCTTCATCGGTAACTCATCCACCCCCCTATTATTTAGTCACGAGGACGGCATCAAACTTATTTCTGTGTGTACCAATAAGACACATGAAAGACAAACAGAGCTGCACAATACTTTTCATACTAAAAACACGTAGCCGCCATGTTTATTTTATAATTTTTTTTTGTTATCAGTGGGAATCGTGTTACGAAGACTGATTTAATTCGAACATTTATATTTCTCCCTGGCTAATGAGATTTCGAAATTTAAGCGAGAGAGATCGAGACTTACAAACACAATTGTTTCATTAAATTTTGATTGCGAAATTGCTTACTCCACAGGGACCATTTAAAAGCAATGTATAGCCTAAGTATTGTTAAAAACAGCCCGTCCAATCATTTTGAATTTTTGCCTGTGTATAGTGTGATTTTCTACGCAAGACCAGAGCGGTTGAAACGATATTCTCAGTAAGAAAGTTTGATAAATACTTTGAAATCATCAGCTGTGTCAGTTTTGATGCTGAATGTAATATTTTTTCATAAGAGCTGTTGGTCTACTGGCTTCCGGGCTTTTGTCGCATTGGTGTAAGTTTTATTAGGGAAAACAGCCTTTGGGCAAACGGTATTTCTTCCTTTTATATTTTTTAGGACTTTGCAATTTCCGTTAGAGATCATGGAAACATAATATAAATTGTTGAGACCGTTATACTACTCTATCTATCCGTAAGATAGTCTGACTATCCCCTTTCTCTAGCCAGTCTTATATATTTCTGCCCTAGTTTTAAGGTTATATGCGCATTAAAAAAGAACCGAAATCCTGATTTATTTTCTTTTCATAATGGGTTCCTTGCACTTTTGGATGCTTTGCCCATTCTTGTATTAAGAAATAAAATAACTTTAATGAGAAAACAAATTTAAATGCGTTAAAAATACAATTTTTATGATCCCATTTATTTAAAAATAATTAACTTTTCCCAATCTTACAAGCTGTCAACAAAAAGTTCAACATCCTCCATCGTATTGTATCTGGAATCGTTGGAAAGCTGGATTTCTCATGTATTTGATGATCGTGTTGTCCGTCATCTGGGAAACACCCAAAGCTTCAGCGATTACACAGAAATTGTAATTTCGCGACCTACTATTCGTCACATTTCGCTGTTTTTCTTATTTCACCGTATTTTTTCTAAAAGCCTTCTATATTTTTTATACTAATATTTCCTTTATTTTACGTTAAATAGTATAGAACAATAATGTATACTTTAACCTATACCAAAAACTTACATATTTGATTGTATTTTACAGGTGTTTCCATACATGCGACTATGATGAAATTAATGTGGACAGTCTGCAACATGTCTATTATCTATGTTTCGCTACTAGCAGTCGTGATTGATTGTAAGTCTGTGATACTTAACAATTTTTTTATAGGTGATCTTTAAATGTTACATTAAATTTAATGAATTTCCAATTTCTAAACGATGCACCATCTCATTCGATTCGTTTTAGTTTAGGAACTTCAGAGATTTTAGAGTAAAAAATCAGTTATAAACAGGATAGACACCACTGATAGAATTTTGTTCATTTAACATGTTTCAGTGAGTTTAATAGATTCATGTGTTAATAGTTGTTAACCTATAGACTAAAATAATATACAGCCGCCAATAGCAGTACTGGTTGCCATGGAAACTAACACCTTTTCAAACCTCTATAACTTTGTTACCAAAAGATATTTAAAAAATCTGATGACACATTTAGATTTCTCAAACCAAATGTTATATTTCTACGTTTAATCATTACGATAGCTCGTATTACGTTTTTAATACAAATTTTTACGTAAAATTATGTACAAAAATTAAAATTAGGGGATGGAGCTACATAAATATCAAAATTTCCCAAAGTATTGCAGTAAACTTAATGTACAAACTTAGTATTGTAGATAGTATAATGCTTTATGTAGAGTTTCTGTCTTATATGACGAAGGGTTTCAAACCTTAGCGATTTGAATGTTGAATTTTGAGTAAAATGCAAAGTTGAGCAAACGTGAAAAGAAGGTTGGAAAAAAAGCACTGTGCGTTTTCTCTTATATAAAACAGAAAAAGACGTCTTGTTATGTGTGGAAAAGCCATTTGACTAATAGAATACCTGTTGACTTATGTTGTACGTTTTAGATAGATTATTCTATGTAAGCAGAAAATATGTATATAACAGGTATTGCATTAATGACTACTAAGTATTACATATCCTATTAACCGAGCGTTATTCTCAGACAAACTATCAACAAAGTAGATTACGTTCTGTTTGTTAGCCGGTCTTCTGACTTCAATACAATATCTATCGCTACTTAAATTGTATTTTAAACAAGTTTATTGCCTCTTGATAATAGCCTACTACACAAACCTAGGTACAGCGCTTGAGGCTAGACACGCCCTCCCTACCACTCCTCCCCCACCTCTGGATAGTGCGCAAACCAATGAGCCATAGATTATCAATGTTCAATCAACTGAGAATAACACATCCGTATAGATAGGGTCAAGCACTATGTTTTCGTACAGTTAATGCTTATCAGCTCTCCCATCTAGTATTTACATTATTGCTAGCAAACCCTACACGGACCGAAGGGCATACACATTAACACATGTGTCGCTTACAGTCTTATGTCTGATGAACGCGTTCAAGGCTATCACATCATGATGTAACAAGATAATAAACTGGTCGTTGGTTGAATAGCGAGAAGGGAATGGACTTGTTACATTCTTAAAACTGGCAGATATGTCCATGAAGCGTTGTTTCAGCTTACTGTAAAACATACTAGTGTTTAGTAGTGTTCCAATGACAATCAGCAGTACATTTCTTGGCAAAGTTTCAAATATTAACCTAAATGTTGTTGTATAATTTTAAATCATCAAATAGAAGAGTGAATGTATGCAAATAAAGTAAACAAATGAGACAGGCGATTGTTTTGTTTATCTAGAAACAGGATGGCTACCTAGCCCACGTGGTTAGTTGCAACCGATCGTGAATTATTTTGATTTTCTGTACTCTAATATGATTGGTCCAGCGTTTCAATGAAATTTTTCCCATTCATTATTTTTACGCGCATGCCCTTATATGGATTTTGATATCAAATTCATCTTTGTAGAAAACATCGCTTATCCAACTTATTTGTAGAACAAAGAAAAAAGTCAACTACACCAGTAGATACACGAGTGCTTGGCTGTTATATTGATGTATATTTTATACCTCGCGGGCAATAAAAGATGTAATACCCGCTGTCCGCGTAGTGGTGTGAAAAGTCCGAAATATTCAGGTTAGATTATTTAAAGGTGTTAGTACCGAATTAAGAGATAAAAATTTTGATGAGCACTATTTCAATTTTATCGAAAAAAAATTTATGTTGTATCCTTAAGTAACTGTTTCATTTTGCTGAGTAAGTTTTAAATTTTTTTTCTTCATGTTTTTTCAAGATCCCTAAAAAAAAGTATAGTGACATTAATGAGCGTTTTGTCTGTATGAAAGTTTTCAGTGTAATTAGAGCAGCTCGTGAAGTATTGACAGTTTGTGCCTGATATTATTACCTATTGTCTAAGTATATTATAAGAACTTTTTAAAAAAAAGATACCGCTTACAATATTATTATTTTAGTACTGAAATCTCTTCTGTCATTATAATTTCTTTTTTTTTTTAAATTATAGGCGTACACAAAAATGTAAATATAGATCTGAATGGTAAAATTTTCAGTGAACATTGTAATTTATTTTGTATTGAAGATTCGAATCTTGCCATAAACTGCAGTTTTTAATAAACAAATGTAAAAAAAAAGTTTATATTAATATTATGTTAATTTGACTCTCATGTATTAAGTAATTTGTTCTTGATGAAGTTGACACCACATAGGCTACAATGGCATTAAAAACCGATCAGTATCTGTTATCTCCGAAAGACAATTATCAGTCTCTTGGTAGATGTTCAGGCAAAAATAAGTTAGCCGTGAACAGGCAGTTCCCTGTCTAGGATAGCTTATAGTGTTTAATCTTGTGATCTCCGATTTTATTTTTGAGTTTAGTAGTGTTTTAATTAAATTTTAATGACTAAACTAATATCTAATCAGTTTAAAAAATATATATTCTTGCATTTTCACCGATGATAAATGCATATAAAACGAGGTTGCTGCATTAGAAGAGAATAACAATTAAGTACCACACAGGTTGACACCATTTAGGGGGATGACGCCAAGGCAAAAAAGCATATACACATACATGTACGCGTATGCGGCATATATTTAAATTATTGGCCTATGTGGGCCGACATAGAACCACACACAAATATATATATATATATATATATATATATATATATATATATATATATATATATATATATATATATATATATATATATATATATATATATATATATATATATATATATATTATATATATATCAGTGACGTAGCCAGAAATCAGTCATGGGAGGGGTTCAAAAATGTTTCCATACGTATATAATCATATATATATATATATATATATATATATATATATATATATATATATATATATATATATATATATATATATATATATATATATATATATATATATATATATACTTTGTTTCTTTTGGTAGGGGGGGGGGGGGTGATCGCAAGAAGTGCCGCACCGGGTAAAACCCGACCTAGCGACGCTACTACTAAGATTACAATCCAATCAACTGTTATTTGCTTTAAAAAAAAAAACCCAGCCGATTCGAACAATAGTTTTAAACAGCTTAATAGAGTAAAGGTTGTAAAAAAGATTAATTTTGCCACATACAATATGATATGCACAATTCCAGCATTTTTGCTTCACTAAAATCACAGATATCAACCATATCTATTTGGTTTGGTTTGGTTCGGTTTGGTTTGGTTTGATTTCGTTTGCTTTGGATTGGTCTGGTTTGGATTGGTTTGGTTTGGTTTGGTTCGTTTCTTTGTTCGTTCATTCGTTCGTTCATTAATGTCATTTGTTAATTAATTGAATTTCATATTTATTAAATTAAATTTAATTGTGAATTATTTATTATTTAATTTACTAATATTTATTTACTTAAATAATTCATTATTGTTTTTATATAAACCATTAAGTTCTGTAGCTGAGAATACATTCAAAAATATTTTTTGTTTTACTTTTCCAAGTTGTTCAAAGTACTTCTATTTATTAATTACATTTATTAACTTTTTATTGATATGACCATTAGGCTCTGTAGCTGTGGACTACCATTCTCTACAAAACTGCCGCACTAGTCACATCGACCTCATTATTTATGTTCCATACATGGACCAAATGTACAAGACAAGAACTAAATGGGTTGTGTCCAATTTTTTTCCTGCTCCACCAGACGACAAAATGAACACAAGAGTCGCTGTATTTACACACCAGCCAGACGACAAGTCTCCTGTAGAACTTGTCGGCTTTCACAGCTACCAAAACCCATCAGACCTAGTGAGTAAAATTGATAGCATCCAGGGCTTTAATGAAACGGATTTGTCTAATTTACACTTGGTTCACACGTCTTTGATTGAATATTTTGACAAACATCAATTAGAACACAAGACAAACATCAAAGCTATTATCACATTTGAAAGGTATAAAGTAATCCAAAGTAATTTTACAGAAAACAAAGAAGTCTTGTACTTTTATTTTGAGTTAACTAATCGCTTGTCGACTATGCAATGGATAGACAAAATGATTAGCGTTTCAGTGTATGATGATGCAGTCTTAAATAACAATATCATTTCTATCTTTCTGTGTGATCAGTGCAGTCCGGGATGGACTCATTTTAAAAGTAAGGTGTATTCAGAACTGCACTCTTGTTATAGGTTACAAGTATCCCAGTCGCTTTTGAACTTCGAGGAAGCTGACTATGAATGTCAAAATATAAAGACTAATCTTGTTACTTCAGAAACAACAGAAGAGTTTGAATTTCTTCAAGAAAATGTGCCTAAATTTCTTTTAGAATACCCAGAGCAGAGAAACCTCACCTCTGTTCTGATTCACATCGGGATCTGTGAAGAAATGTATCGAAACAAAAAAACAAATAATCCAGCCGGAGTAGGCTTAATTCAACGTTTATGTGCTGCATGGAAGATTGAAGTCAATAAATCGTCTCCAGCTGAACAACAGAACCAAATTGTTTCTTGGGTTCTTGTGGATAATATGTCAAAAATAACTAACTTTTATCTTTGCGAGTTAGAAAAAGAACATGTAATAATTAATCTAACCAACCAAGAACTACAATTAAAAGTGCTTCCATTGAACCCACACAGTTTATCCTCACAAAGTGAAGATACTTTTGGTATGTTTAGATGTAGTCAATCTGAAAATGAAATAAACTACCTGATACCTTACTCGTATGTGTGTGACAACCACGACCAGTGCCATAACAGTAGAGATGAGCGCATGTGCTCACCAATACTAAAAGACATTTGTAAAACTGGGTTTCCTTGCGGGGATAGCGGTAAGTGTCTTCTAAAGAGCAAAAGGTGTGACGGTAAATCGGATTGTCAAGACAACAGCGACGAGGAGAACTGTAGCGGCTGTATGGAGACCACTTGCACTGATGGAACTTGTCTGCCTAACTTGTGGTTCTATAACCACACGAACTACACAAATTTATATTCGAGACAGGAGAAAATGTTCCAGTGTAATATTCATCAACTGTTGGAACAAGAGTTCACAGAATGTAAGGACGATGTATGTTTTTCAGTAAATGACAGGAGAAAGGCGATTCAAAAGTGCCAAGAAAGAAAAAGACTGCACATTAATGACAACGTTGTAGGCATAAATATATTATACAAATGGGCCCCTCGATGCGTTAATCTAAAAAGTCAATATACTGGTAAAACGTTGGGCTGTACAGACTTATCTCATTTAGAGGGTTGTTTAGATTTTGTTTGCATGGAAGGCCTGTACAAATGCCCGTCGTCTTACTGCATACCGTTGATTTTGTATGAAGATGGATACTTGGACTGTCCCTATGGAGAGGACGAGAGTAACCCGATTTTGCATACTTCACAAAATGTAGAAGCATTTCGGCGATGCGCCTGGAAAGATTATCATGTCATTCATTTGTCCAACATCTGTGATGGCCATGCGCAGTGCCCTGAGGGCGATGATGAAAGAAGTTGTTTTGAAACTTGCCCATCTGGTTTTACCTGTAAACATGGCGTCTCAGCAGTTACCGATCACCGCCATGTTAACCTTACTCACCTGTTTCAAACACTCGACCATAACACCAAAGTTCTGCACCTTTCAGGTATAAACATATCACAGGTGTACCTACCCCATCACATGACTTTTAGTCAGCTGTTAGAGCTTCATTTGTCCCAGTGTAGTCTGAATGATGAAATATTACACGAAATGATCTTAACTCTGGGCAGCAGTCTTCACACTGTCTATTTTCTTGATCTTAGTTTTAATGTCATTACCCTAGTTGATAACCATGCGTTTTTTCAGATGTTCAAAAATGTACACTATCTAAATATGTCTTTTACTGATTTGTATTTCTTCCACATCCCAAAAAAGGTATTTCCTAATCTAGTTTCTCTTGATCTCTCGTCCACTAAACTTAAATCTTTCCGAATATCAGGTTCTCGTGACGCCCCGTTTATCCACGTAAACTTAAGTTTCACTGATATCGACACTATGGCATGGCTCGACAACAAACTGACCATTGGAACTCTAGACATACGACATACACAAATAAACTTTGATTACAAAACATTTCTAGCTCTAAGAAATTTAACCATCGCTTTCGCAATTTTCGCTGATAACTTTAAACTGTGTTGCGATTTGTTCAGCGGGCCTGGTATTACATCCCATACTTGCCATGCTCCGAACGACGCTGTTGCTTCTTGTAGCGACCTGCTGGGTGACATTGTCAAACGAGGGTTGTTGTCCATCGTTGCTTTATGTGGCTTTCTAGGAAATATTGTCACAATTTCATTTAGATTTATATTTGAAAAGGATAAGTTAAAACGAAGTAACATTTTATTTATAACAAATCTGAGTATTTCAGATTTTCTGATGAGTATTTATCTGGCGATCATTGCCGGAAGTGACGTTTACTACCGTGACAACTACGTGTTACATGAGGAGCAATGGCGGGCTAGTCTCCTGTGTACGTTCTCGGGATTTCTCGCTACACTCTCGTACGAGACCTCCACCTTGTTTGTTTTGCTCATCACATTAGATCGGTACCTTCTCTTCAGAAAGCCGCTAGACCCTATAAAAATACCATTTAAAGGTTTAATGGCACTGGTTGTTGTAGCCTGGGTGGTTGGTCTTGTGTTTGCCTTGATTCCAGTCATAAAACCCGACTGGCAGATTTACTCTTCAAATGGAATGTGTTTAGGCCTGCCAATCAACATGAAACAAGACAACGCCTGGGTCTTTTCGTTTTCTGTTTTTGTTGTGCTGAGTTTTATTTTGGTTTTGTTCATCACAGCTGGACAGATCATGATCTTTAGATCTATTTCCCTGCCAACAAACTCCATCATCAACTCTTCACTACAGCGTAAACGTGAGATTACAGTGGCCCAAAATTTGTCCTTGGTTGTCATGTCCAGTGTCCTCTGCTGGTTCCCTGTGTGTGTCATGGGTCTGATGTCCGCGGCCGGACACATGTTTAGTCCGGACACTTTGGGCTGGCTGGTCGTTCTTGTCCTTCCCCTCAACTCTGCCCTCAACCCCATTCTATACACGCTGCCTGCTCTAAGACAGAGGTGGACTGATTTCAAGAAACTAAATCTTACTTGACCGAGGTGGAACTATCTCAAAGAGAATCTAGACAAACCGTGACTGAGAATGAATGATATTTTTTTGTAGCATCCAGACAAATGTCCATTCGGCGTTCAATCAAACGGATTCGGGTAAACCGCAGTCGGGCAGTGTCTTTCAGGAATTTTTCAAAGACCAAATTACACTATTACGGTTTACATTACTTACCTAACTTACCAATTATTATCAATAAACACGGTACAAGATTTTTTTTGCTATATTATATTAGTTGGCTATTAATTCGGTATAAAAGGTTTTCGTATTATTATTTTGCATTGTATTATTTTAAGGGGTTAAGCTACAGAAAAAACTACCTTCTATATTGATAACCTTTATTTATTTATTTGTGTGTATCTAAGTTAGGGTATTCAAAGGAAAGTATGGTTGGCATGGCAAGGGTGGTCATTTTGAAAAAAAAAAAAGTAACAAAAAACAGCCTTTTGATGAGGTCTCAATGTCAGCTGTCTAGTTTTAGCAACAAAAAAAACTCGAGAAGTATTTATTTTCGAATTTTCAAAATTTGGACAGGTTAAATACCATTCAAATTAATGCTAAATTTAACGGTATTTCAGCTACGAAATTTTGAAAATCCTAGGGTTTTTTGTTACAAACTTTAGCTTGCTGTCAGAAAGTGATTTCATGCTGTGATTGTTCTATTAATGTATCAATATTTGTATTAAGATAGTTAATTAAATTGATTTCATGTTGTTAGAGTAGCAATGTTTCTTAAAAAATCATAGTCGGTGTCTATTTGGTTTTATTCTATACATTTTTAAAAAAATTATTACACAATATTATTTTTATGTAAATATTTCTTGGTTAACTCTTCGATTCTTTTAAAATTCACGGTATTGGATTGTATTTTATAGGAAACATGCTAGGCTTTATTTTTTTTGTATGCTTACATAATTGCAACTCGATGTAAAATATTACACAATGTTATGAGTCTCATAATTTCAAATGTCACATTGTGTCATGTTATGTTATATATCATTAAATGATGTATTCATGTGAGTAACCAATTTTTCTTGTTACGTGAAGCATTGAGTGCACAAAAAGGCGACACTATATTATATACCAGCGGTTTAGGCTAAGGTTTACAGTGGTCTTCAGGAGCCTTGTCTAAATGTAAACATCAACTGAAAAATATAGTGAAGGGTTAGAATAAAAACATACAAACATTTTTTAAAAAGTTAAAGCTAAGTTAAAAACAAAACTAAGATCATCGCTGTAGCAATACATGGTTCTAACATTATCCTATATTTTAGCTAAATTAATAATTCAAACCTAACGAATGCTAGATATGTCTTGTCCAACCCCAAGTGAAGCATTTCATATGACGTCACTACTTGCTTGATCAATTAATGAAAAACTCAAATTTTACAGCATATCTATCCAACGCAACATTTTCCAAAGGGAATCTGTGTTTAAACTTTAGTATTTACTAGACTACTCGTTATCCTTGGATAACTCTGGTTTTCGTGGGTCATCCATAAATGACATCACGTTTGTTTAAAAAATTGTATAGTTTCCATCCCCTCCCTACTTATCGTCATAAAAACCAGACCCCATATTAAAAAAGACGTCACACCTCAGACATTTTCGTCTTTTAAAAACACCGCTATCGGCTGAGCATGGGTCTGACCACATTATCCCTTCATATGCTGAGGCCACAAAAACATGTCAACTCTACTTCACCTGCCCAAGGTCCCGCCAACTCAGACATGTTTTTATCTTTTAAAACACCGATTTCGGCTGAGCAAGGTTCTGACCACACTATCCCTTCATAGGCTGACGTCACAGGTGAACTCCACACCTGCCCAACTCTACTTCACCTGTTCAGCCAAGTCTCAAGCAACATGTTTTTATCGTTTAAAAATCCCTTCATATGAAGAGGACACAGCATCAGGTAAATTCTACTTCACCTGCCCCGTGTCCCGCCAAGGCCCGATACACAACCTTTTCATTCATATCTAAAAAAATGGAAAAAAAATTAACATTGACGTGATCTGTCTTGAACCCATGGTATCTATTACACTATCATCTCAGCTATCTATGCACTTCCTATCTAGGTACTTTACTTAGATTTAGAGTCAGCCTAAGAGTTTTGAGTTACGCGAATAGGCCCTATTATTTCAAATTAAATTATATCCCAAATTAGCCAATGCCATAGCTAAACAAACAAAGATTTTAATAAAGTACGTATTTTAAAGCTCAACACGTAGTGCAGATTCTCTCCTGTAACCACACACACACACACACACACACACACACACACACACACACACACACACACACACACACACATATATATATATATACATATATATATACATATATATATATATATATATATATATATATATATATATATATATATATATATATATATATATATATTTAATATATAAAACTCAATTCTGTATGTAACATGTGTGTATTAAATTTGTTTGTCGTGGATACTTCGATGGATTTAAGTGTTAGGTTTTTATCGTGCTCATATTCTAAATTTATGAGTTAAAAAATTACTATTGAAAGCCTTTAAAAACAATTTTCATTTTATGTACTTAGAATAATAATTTTCAATTATGAACATTACATAAAAATTTTAAAAAGTATATCAACGTTTATAAAATTTCTAAAATTGCGTCTGAAATGTATTGACTGCACAGTTACTTCCCTATAAAAAAATCATTAAATCGGGGGAAGAAAGAATTTACTTTTTATTACTTTGTTTTGGTGTTAAGAAAAAAAATAATTACATAATTACCGGGGATTGATTAAGTGCAATGTCGTTGGTATTTTTAATACTGCCTTTTATTTATTCTATACACTGAACATACTGTTCAATAATTATTTTTTTAAATCAATAACATTTAATAAGCCAGGTCCTACAAATCATATATGTTTATTTCTTTCCATTTACGGATAAGCTCGGAGTATTATCATTTTTTTCATTAAATTGAAACAGGCGCGTCCGCCGGCGCCCCTGCACGGTTCGATTTGGCACCCTGGGCTATCATGTAAGCGCTATGCTGCAAAATTTTGTTTTTAAACAGTGCGATAGACTATGGATAAGAATGGTTATTATAGTCTTTAAGTGAATATTTAGATTTCAAATCCGGGGTCCTCCGGCACCCCGACAGGGTGTTATTTCGCGCCCCGGGCCTTCCCGTGTACGCTGTGGTACCTACGTTCGTGTGAGTTCAAAAGACTATGAATAAGTTGGGTACTATAGTCGTTTACTACGTTGAATCAGGCGGTTACGCCGCATGTCGTCATGGTGCGATTAGGCGCCCCGCGCTAGACTGTGGACACTTTGAGTTTATCTTTGCGTTTGTGTTTTCTTGGTGTTTGAGTTTGGTTTGCGTTTGTGGTTGTGTTTGAGTTTGGATTTGTTTTCGTTTGTTTTTTTGTTTGCGTTAGTGTTTGTGTTTTCTTTGTGTTTGTGTTTGGGTTTGTCTTTGCGTTTGTTTTTTAATGATTTCGTTTGTGTTTTTTTTATGTTAGTGCTATGTTTGCGTTTTTTGGGTGTTTTGGTTGGTTGTGTTTAGGGTGGGCAATGCCGGATTTATGCCTATTACTAAATACAGAAGTTATGGTCCTTTACAGATACGTTTTTCAGAGACGCCAGAGCAGGGCCTGGTCGGGATGGCTAGTATATATATATATATATATATATATATATATATATATATATATATATATATATATATATATATATATATATATATATATATATATATATATATATATATATATATTAAAGCATGTAGCAAACCATGACCTGGAAGCTACAATCAGGCTCCTCTGGGACATCTATGGTGAGGAGCGTCTCCAAGCTCATGGCCTAACTTCAAATGCACAATTTTTACGGGACCAATTTGTGGAAAATCTGGGCCAAGCCTCTGTCAGGCGACAGCTACAGCGTTCTAACTAATTTCTAAATAATTATTTAAAAAGTAATGTTACCTTCCCTGTTTTGTGAATTAGATGCACCTAATTCTATGCAAGTAAACTAATATCTGCTGACTCTAGTGTTGTCTAGTGTCTAACAAAATGTGTTGAAGTGGTGAATGTACGGTTAGGAAGTAGTTCATAAACGATGCATTTATCTACTCGATACTTGGGAGGCTCAGAAAGAGGGTCGGATTGGGAAAAAAATTGAAAGGGACAACAAAACGCCAATGCTCATAAGCATCGCCCTTTATAAAACTAACTCAGGGGAGATAATTTAAAGTATAGCTCTTAAAAGTTTACTAAGACATTTCTTGTAAAAGCATAAACAAATAAAGCAAAGTTTATAGTATTATATTAGTGTTTTTTTATTATTTGTTGGACACAGGCTAGTACATGAAAGTAGAAGATAGAAGTTCTACCAATATTACAAACAAATATTAAGATTGAAAAATGTGCAATGGATTTCGGGCCCTTACCAATGTGGCAAAGAAGTACCGCGCATCATGAAAGCTCACAACATAGCTAGTGGCTTCTCGAGCTATTAACTTTGTTTTATTTTTCCCAAAAATTTTGCCGGCAACCACGTGTGTTTTATTGTTTGGGAAAATGAACTTGACGACAATTTTCGAGTATAGTGACTGTAAAATAAAAATAATCGTACCGCAGTTACAGCAAAAATGCATGAAATTTAAATTTAATTTTTTAAAAATATTAATTATGGTCGGCTGTGTGCCTTCTAAACGGCCTGCCCCCCCCCTTCCGCCGCGCTATGGGGTCTGGCGGCACTCACTGTAGTTTCGCCCCTGGGCCTATGTCTCAGAGGGGACGACAGTTAGACCTAACCTAACTTACCAACAATATTATTAATTTTCATTACAATATTCTAATTAGAACTTCCACATCTAGTATATAAGAAAATTATTAATTGATTGATTACCTTTGAACATTCTCGAAAATGAAAGTTACATTACCAATCAGCGCCGGTGTCCGGAAAAACAACTATATGTCAGACTAATTTAAAATGTGATTATTGCAAATTTAGATTTCAGTAAAAATATATTTTTTCAAGTGGTATATTTTATGGTTTGGTAAAATAGTGTATTATATGGTGATAAATTAGGACGACAAAGAGTTCTAGAACTGTGATTATTTTTTCCGTTCAACATAATTGGGCTAAATTAAAATGGGCAAATACAAAAATATTCTCGAAAGATCAAACAATTTTTAAATTCGAGTTCAATGTTATTTAAAAATTTTTATTATGAGATTTTTCGGACATCAATAATAATTAGATTGTTTGATTTTTTTTAATTCTACGTAACCGAACAAAACAATTAAAATAAAAACTATTTTTTTTCCCTTTATCACTAAAATCTAAAAATAAAAATAAAAAAGACAATAGTATGCCCAATGTTATAAATATATATGTAACACTGTCTCAATGGGGATGCTTATTACCCCCTGAGGTGTTGTGTTTAAAAGGGCTGACCCTGAGATATAGCACACAATGCAACGACGCTGTTGTCGAATACTGGATTTATTGACATTAACATCCAAGCCAACCAGCTATGTACACAATAGAAACCTAGAAAACAGTTAAAACTGTAGACAAACACTGAAGAAAACACAGTAGCCCTAAAACAAATGAAGGGCTCAGTGGAAAAAGTACTTAAGTTACATTTTTTCAAAAGTGAGTTAAGACCGTATATTTTTTAACTACCTTCCCTTAACCATCCCTGTAAATTTGGGCCATGGAAAAAGTACACAAGTAGCTTAATTTGAATAGCTGTTTTGGTATTTCAATAACAATTTTAAAACTTGCACTCATTTTTCTCAAAACTTTCAAAATACACTTAAGTACTTTTTCCACTGAGCCCTTCAAATGTAAACAATAGATTACATCACTAAAAATACTACCACGTGTAGACTACACAAATACACGATTGTAATAAAATTTGTTACGACCTTACCCAATACTGCCAACACCTACCAATAAGTGTTACAATATTAAATACTTAAATAAATACTTAACCTAACTAGACCGCAACATGCAGCACTAGCAGGAATATACAAATATGTAGGCTTACTCTAACTAAGATACTTCATACCTAGTCTGCAAAATGCAGCACTAGTAGAAATAGTACAGTAATAATGAACTTAATTTATATTACTACATTACCTTCATTAGGTCTACATGATAAACTTATCATAAGCAACGGCACCGTCCGTGTCCACAGCAGCCTTGGGTCTGAATGACACGGACACAGGTATGAACCACCCAGAGTCCCAGAAGTCACATGACATGGAAAACGGGTAAAAATCGCTCACCAAAAAACAATAAACAACTACATCAACAGTTACAGTCCCACAACATTTTACGGGTTAAGTGGACTTTTATTAACACGTTTTTCTTAACTCAGCTTCGCGTTTATTTGTTTGGATGTTTGTTGTTAAAATTGACATCGAAAATTATCCCACTTCTGATTGCTCTAGAGATCTGAAATTTTGAATGCAGGCTATTTTCGCCTAACAATTTCAGATGCAATCATAAAAACTAGCAATTAGAGACCTAAATTAGCTTAATTAAATTACGCCCCAAGGACCATAAAATCGAGGACATGATTTCTAAATATACCGACAAGACTGGAGGCCTATTGACACAGTTACTTCAACCCCAATCGATGTCAGCGCGCTGGCCGTGATCGTATAGTGGTTAGTACTTCGCGTTGTGGCCGCGACAACCCAGGTTCGAATCCTTGTCACGGTATGTAGGCTTAATTAAATTACGCCCTTTCTCTGTTTAAGCGTATCGGTCGCTCAAGATTTTTAGTCCGTGTATTTATAAACACTTAGTCAAGTCAAACTTAATCAAGTCATTAGATAAAGTAGAAAATAAACTATATAAAAAACTTTTTAAAAACCACGTTTTTCATGTGTAGCAACGGACTAAAAAGGAGAAAATAAAATACTTAAAAAAAACTTTTTAAAAAACCACGTTTTTCTTGTGGACTAAAAAGTAGAAAATAAATTTTTCTTTTGAGCTTCCTCGAGCTGTGCAGGTTCTTGTGATGACTGACAAAAAACGTGGGTCGGGCAGATGGGTCGGGAAATTTGATGGTGAACGTACCCACGTTTTTTGTCAGTCATCACAAGAACCTGCACAGCGCAAAAAAGAAAAATTTATTTTCTCCTTTTTAGTCCACAAGAAAAACGTGGTTTTTTTAAAAGTTTTTTTTTAAGTATTTTTTTGTATTCACTATATTATTTAATCAGGAGGGCGTGGAACAACACATAAAACGTTTTGTACAAATGTGAGTGGGTGAATGGTTTATTTGTTTTTTTATTATTTATTTTGTGAGCAAATCTGTGTCTGATAGTTCAAGTGAACAGCGGCTACTTGACGTCCAGCCCAGCAACTAATTAAGACCGACTGACCGCTTAAGTCTTTCTTTTTTTACCCGAGTCGAGAATGTAGGTCGTGTCTTAGTCAGGTTGCATTTGCAACTTGTCTGGGTGTTTCTTTTGATACACTGTTAGCTTTTTATATTTTTATTTTAGTTAAGACCAAGGTTAGGATTTAAACCAGTCTGAGTTCAACCAGGCTTGCCCAGACCTGATAGTTATATATAAATAATAAACCTAGTAACATAGATTAGTCATTGACCCCCACCCCCTGAAGGATTACACAAATCAAATTTTTATATTCTAACCACCTTTGAAGTCTTTCCACATCCCATAAAGGGTGTGTATAATATATATATATATATATATATATATATATATATATATATATATATATATATATATATATATATATATATATATATATATATATATATATATATATATAACAGGATTAACAGCTGAGCTGAGAGGAACTAAAACAATTAGCAGCCAGGCACAAATCAAAAGTTTATCTTCTAACCATTTTTAAAGTCTTTCCACTTACGGTAAATGGTGCGTATAATATGGATTGCAGGATTAATAGCTGAGTTAAGAGGAAATAAAAGTATTAGCAGCCAGGCGTATGTTTCCGGTAAGATCACGTGACCTCTGGCTGCCGTAACACCAGCCACACCCACAGGTAACCAGCAGAGAAGGTTAGAAAGGACAGTCAGACAGACGTGACTGGTTACAGTGACCTCTTGTGGGGAGATGTCAACACCTGATCGAGGAGGAAACAGAACAAATTTGAATATGAGAACTAGCCCTGTGAGGGTGAACATGCTGGTGGTGAGTCTGAATGCGATGTACGTGCTGAAGGCAAACCTCCACGCTGTGTCGTGTGTCACGTGTAGAGCCGGGTCTACACACATCGAGTTGAGTGAGTAGATCTGCCAGTCAGGGTGGAACAGTGGAACCACAGACAAGGCCACGCCCACCAACCAGCACGTGACCACAGCTGTCATGGAAGAAAGCACGTGATCGTCTAACTTGACCTTAAAGGACAACAGACACCGGTCCATCGTAAGCAAGAAACAAAAGATAGCAGACGTGAAGTATGAGAGAGTCGCCAGAACACCTGCCACCTTACACAGTGAGCTGTCACGCCATTGCGTCACGTGTAACTCAAAGTTGTCACGATAGTGAATATCAACCCCTGCTATGATCGTCAAATATATACTCATAATGAAATCAGACAGATAGAGATTTAACAAAATCAATGTATTACTCTTTTTCCAATTCAATGCTCCATAGAATAATAGTAA